>NW_027529538.1:2185398-2197575 GCF_008692635.1 Crocuta crocuta
AATATTTTTTACAATCTTGGAGCATGACACATATCCAGAAGTCATTAAAAATGGATCAAAACATTTGTCAACATAAAATTACAAAATCACACATGACAAAAATCACCATGTGTGAAGCAAAATCACTGAGATAAACATTTGCAGCTTTATCAAAGTCAAAGGGCTGATTTTAGAGGTCTTAAAGCAGCCGCTCCTGAAATGTGTCCAAGGACAAAAGAACAGGACATTGGCTTTCGAATGTTAGTAGACTGGTCGGATCAATCCTTACAAGTGATCCTTTTTATTCTGTCCAGCAGTCACATGCATTTATAATTTTAATAGATATTGTCAGATTGCCCTCCTTATAGATTCTGACAATTCATGTTCCCACCAGGAATGTGTAAGATTCCCTGACTTCTTCTTTATCCTAAAGTTTTATCAGACTATATTAATATATACATATATTAAGAAAGGCAGATCGCCACACGCGGTGCCTCATTTGCATGTGTCTGGACTCTTGGAAGCCTGAAGACCTACCCTCCGTTCTCCTACAAATGACCTTGAGAGCTTGTTTACACATTCTAGAAGGGGAGCGCTGCTACTGGTATACCCTTGACCGATGAACACTCCTCGTCTATCGGGCAAGGCTATCCTCTTCGACCAAGTGTGCAGCTTCAAGAGAGATGCACATGAAGCAGTGAAGGAGGATGGGGACACCCACCTAGCCGGCCAGATCAACCGAATCAACGCTGGTGGTCAGTGGGGCGACAGATGTCGCCGCCAGATAGCCCTCACATCCTCAAACTTTTTGACCTCTGAAAATCTGCTAGGTGAAAAAAATCTATCTCAGAATAGTTTTCAAGTATATTTCTCATCATGAGTCAAACTGAGCATTTTTCCATATACATCGGAGATATTTGTATTTTCTGTGGACTGATTGTTCTTACGATTTATTTTTATTGTTTTAAATGTTTTTATTTATTTTTGAGAGAGAGAGAGACAAAGCACAAGTAGGGGAGGGGCAGACAGTGAGGGAGACACAGAATCTGAAACAGGCTCCAGGCTCTGAGCTGTCAGCACAGAACCCAATGTGGGGCTTGAACCTCTGAACTGTGAGATCTTGACCTGAGCTGAATTTGGATGCTTAATGGACTGAGCCACCCAGGCACTCCTGTGGGCTGATTATTCTGGAAGCCCAAACCGTCTCCCTTCATACGACTGCTTGGATCTGAGATAGAAACTGTCCCCCGCCACACACGCTTGCACAGCCTACTGTCTACAATGTAGACGCTACGTTACATGACTTGATTACTCCATTGTCTTTGCTACTAACACTTTACTATTCCAGGGTGCTCCTGTTCAGGCAGATAACTTGCTTATTCATTAGAGAAACCTTTGAAAAGACCCATCAACCCTCTAAAAAAAACTACCAAGCGTTTAAGCCCTAAGCCCCTTGGCCTCAAAATACTTGTCCAGCCGCCTCCACCAATCCAAACCTTAGTACCCAATCCCCATCAAGCCTCTGCACTGAAAGACCTGCCTGAACAATCTTGAGATTCCCAGCGGGCTCCAGCTCTGCCTTTCCCCCTCTGCGACGTTGCCCCAGCTCCAGGGAGCGGTCAACACAGTCTCAGAGCTACTGCCCTTCCTTCCATTGTGTTATTAGTTTCTTTCTTTCTTATTGATTTGTAGGCACTGGCTCATGAAACTGATATAAAACTAACCCAGCGGCAGGAACATGCACAAGAGGGAGCTTTCCAGAGAGGAGAAAGGTTGGGGGCCAATCTCCAGTGAGGAAACTAGGGCATGATTGGACCGAATTCATATTTTGAGATCACTGTGGCTCACTGGAAGAGATGGACTGCTAAGGAACGGACTGGAGGCAAACAATAATGGGCAGCTTAAACCGGGCTGGTGTTGTTGGAGGTGGAGAGAGGCAGTCACAGTTGCAGTATACTGGGGACAGAAGCAACAATGGACTCACCGGCCATGAGCTATGATTGGAGAGAGTGGGGTCAAAGCGGACCCCTGGATTTGGGTCCCGAACAGCTGGATGCATGGAATTGCCATTTCCTGAGAAGGTGAGGAATGGGGGAGGGGAGAGTGGGGGGAAGGTGCGTTTGTGGTGGAGTTACAAGAGTCGCTCTGGTAGGCGCAGGTGCATCCTGGGACCACCTGTATAGGCAGGGGTGAGGGACAGGTGAGGGGGTTGAGCAAAACAGGGGCGGGAAAAGCCAGTCAAGAGAAATGGAGGTGAAGCCACAGATGGACTTCTACTTGAGAGTCCATACATAAAGTGGTGTTTGCTTTTACTTATTTTATCAATAAAGTTGGACACCCAAGTTGTTATTGTAAACCCACTCAATCACTTTATGCAGAACATGTCGTACATTCCTATGAAGCATTTCCAAAAATAATGCCAGTGCTTGGGCTTGTGTTCCCTCACAGCCAGCCTTGTGCTCCCGCGGAAAGGACAATGTGTCCCTTCATATACTTGTCATAAATCTTTCCAGAGACACTAATGAAATAAGAGGTTGCTGATTCAAAAGAGAAATTTAGAAAAGGTTGGGCTTAACTGCTCTCCAAATGAAATCAGCAACGCAGAAGCCAGTCTGCACACATTCTATTTTTGCTGACAATGCACAAAAGGAGCAGCTTGATTTTATAGGAAAATGACTAAAACAAGGGAGAGCCAAGGAGGTGGGTAACAGGAAGGAGTCTTCCCTGGGTCTCGAGCACCTCAGCTCTCCTGATCTGTCATGTCACTCTGCCTTGAGATTAACTGAAGCATTGGATCCACGTCACTGTCATCACAGCCTCACGTGACCTTTTGTGTGTCAGGAGGTAATGGGTGGTCTGAGCACCCCTGAAAGAACCAGCTGTGACTAGCAAAGGACATCCGTGTGTCTGTGAGCCAGACCAACTGCAATCATTTACGCCAACATTAAGCCAATTTCTTTAGATGCAGTTGTCACAGGCTGATTAAAAATTACTCAGTGGCAAATATTGCGGCAGCTGCTGAGATGAGAATTAATAGACACAAGCCAGACAACATTTATATATGTGTGACAGCTCATCAGGGGGGCACAGCTCATGCTTAGCCATTTATCTGAATGTGCAAATTACCCAAGGTGAGCCTGCCTGCCCCTCTTCTACTGGAAGCCGCTTAAATGGACACTCAGAAGCCTGTCTCTTCTGCTCCACCGCACAACAAAGCTCTCAGGGCTTTGTATCGTTGTCCTGGTTAGCAACTGTGATGGATTTGGGAAATAAAATATTTAGGAGAGCTCTCCACACAATCCAGGGACCATGGGGGTATTTTTTAATTCCAGAAAGAACAGTAGATTTTTTTCAGGCTGACTCATGCTTACATTCTGGAAAGAAATCTCAAAGGACCATGGATGGAACCAAATGTTTTGGAACTTTGGGGTCTGAGTGGGGTCTGGAGGTAGGAGAGAGGCTACAGAGCCGGAAGCTGAAGGTGAATCAACAGGCAGCATCTAAGGACCAACGGTCCAACCAAGGGGTCAGCTCAGAGGGACTGGGGAGGAGGCAGAGTCCAGATGCAGGGAATGGACGGGGACCAGGGACACCAGAGGAGGCAAGACAAAGCCCTTCTGAGAAGGCTGTTCACTGCCTGGTTCTGTCTCATGTCTGAAGGTTCAAAACTCTGCCCAACATTTTGATTCTCTCTAGCAGAGTGATGCGTGGAAAGGACAAATTGTACCCTGCTCTAGACTTGGGCCTTGGCTGGGCAGTAAAATGTGTGGTGGGTCTTTTTGTATTTGAAATATATTTTTAAGATACACAATATGTAACACACCTGATGGCCATTCCAGAAGTACGAGTTCTCTTTGAGAACAGTGAGTGTACAGAAAATACACTTCTAAATACACATCCTTCTCAGTAAAGGAAAGAAATTAGTGACAAGTTTCCTGTAGGAGTCTTGAATTTATGGAAAGAAGAACTTGATAATTTCTAGCAAGTACAGTTTCATTTGTTTATTTGCTAAAAATAAAAATCCCAACAGTAAGGCACAGTCTTGAAAAATAAGAGGAGGATTCACTAAAGAGAATATTTGGAGATAAATATATTTCAATATCTGAAAGGATGTTCATCTTTTCCTGGATTAGTCACCGGAGAAGTGCAAATTAAAACCAAAATGAATAATATTATACATCTGCTAGAATGGCTAAAGATAAAAAGACTGACAATGACAAGTATTGACAAGGACACAGACCAGTGGGGACTTGCGACTCGGTACACCACTTTGGACAACTCTTTGATGGTATCTACTAATGTCAAACATAGACCTGGCCCCATGACTTGGCCATTTCACTCCAAGGATTTACTCCTATCCAACAGAAGAGTGGGCTTCAAAAGCACTAAAAGACACGTACTAAAATGTTCATGACAATTTTATTTGTCCTCGCCCCAAACTGGAAACAGCCCAATGTCCAGCATCAGGTGAACAGAGGAACAAATTATGGTGTCTTCCTACACTGGAGTATGATACACCAATAAAAATGAACAAAATAGGGGCGCCTGGGTGGCTTAGTCGGTTAAGCGTCCGACTTTCGCTTAGGTCATGATCTCGCGGTTCGTGGGTTCGAGCCCTGCGTCGGGCTCTGTGCTGACTGCCAGCTCAGAGCCTGGAGCCTATTTCAGTCTGTGACTCCCTCTCTTTCTGACCCTCCCCTGCTCATGCTGTCTCTCTCTCTCTCTCTCCTGCAAATAAAAATATTAAAAAAAAAATGAACAAAATACAACTCCATACAATGACATTGTGGAATCGCACCAATTATTGAACAAAATTGACATATGACGTTAGAAGTCAGGATAAGGGGTATCTTTGGAAGGAGGAGGTAGCTGCAGAGAAGGCAGTACCAGCACCATAGCGTACTAGCTTTGTCCCAAGTTTTGTGTAGATCCTGTTTACGTGGTGTATGAGAATTCACGGGGTTGTGTCCCCTTATGGCCTGGGCACTTCTCTGTGTGTTTGTTTCACTTAAATAATAATTTTTAAGTTTTAATAATGGAGGAGGAAATCCATGAAGGGTGATTTCTGGAGCCTGTAAGAAAGCTCCAATGACCCCCCTCCACACCCTGACCCAACTCTGTCCTCTTTGTTGAACGGAGTCCTCAAATCCAACCACTAGATTTATTCCTATAATCTATTTTTTTTTAATAGTTTATTGTCAAATTAGTTTCCACATAACACTCAGTGCTCATCCCCACAAGTGTCCTATAATCTATTTTTACAGGCAGCATATATGCATTCAACAAATATTTGTGGAGGGCCTATTATGGGGCCAGGTACTGTGCCGGAATACAAAGAGGAAATAAGACAGGTTTGTGAATTCATAGGGCACAGCTTAGGGAAGCAGAACAACTTTCCACACTCCACTGAACACTTCACTCACATATCATTCAATTCACATATTCTCATTTATTTTTTTAAATTATTTATTTATTTATTTTTTAAATAGTTTATTTTCAAGTTGGTTTCCATATAACACCCAGTGCTCATCCCCACAAGTGCAGTTGTGGGATCCCCATCCCACAAGGGGAGGGGAAGGGAGGTGATAGGCACATGTTCTCATTTAATTCTCCTAGTAACTCAGTCCATGAGTCAGCAGCAGCGTTCATAACCAAACCGGGTTTGGATGAACTCAGAGCAATGACTTCCCGGTACATCAGGTTTGGTGATGTGTCGTTACCATAGTAACTCCTGCTGACCCACGGCAGACATTAGTAATCAATCAGAATGATCTCCTCTCCCTGACTTTGAGGCAGCCTCACAGTCCACCCTGCACAGCACCTCTGGCAACCATGACGGCAAATGAGGGTCAACGCATAGGGCGCCATATTGCCCGTACTCTTGAATCATAGCTTCCACCTTTTGAAACCTTTGTCCTTCTTCATCTGAAAACACCTTTGGGAATAGTTGGAAGCTGTTACCAGTCATTTGCCTCCAGCTGTGAATGGGAGCTTAAGAGTAAATTTGGAGGTGGGGGCAGACTGGGAAGCACACAATCAATGCAGGTCTAGAGCTTTAAGAAAAAATGGTTCAGGCACTGCAGGAAACTTGGTTCTACCACTATTTTGCTTCTAGTAAAGCCAGCCTTGGTGATAAAAGGGAAGCTGATAAATAAATCCTCCCGGAAATTAGGGGCAACTGAAAGAGATCCTGAGGTCATCAGTGTGAATTTCAGCTCAACTGTAGGCAAATATGCTGTGGGGATGAAACCTCAACGCCTTGTCTCAGCAGAACTCGTGTTCAGTTCTCAAGCAAGAGGATTGATCGACACGCTTTGTTTGTGCCCGATCCACCATAACAAAAGCTATAGGATGGAGGAAAGGCAGTGCTTAGAGGAAAATGCATAGTGGTAACACCAGTTTATATAAAGAAGAAATATCTCGTATAAATAACCCAACCTTCCGTGTTAGGAAGCAGTCTAAGTGCAAAGCAAGCAGAAGGAAGGAAACAATAAAGCTTAGAATGGAAATAACGGTCTCTGTGTCTTATCTCTGAGAAAGTGAGCCCATGAGAGGAGACACCCATCTTCAGAGGCAATGTGTCAGGGCATTAATAGCTTCTTTCTGAGCCAAGAGGATGGGGTGTTACGTTTCCACAGAGTATCATTGTCACAAAGGTACTTGGACAAGTGAGAGGACAGACAGGTAATGTGAGATAAATACCCACGCTATGCATTTCCTGTTCCCAGAGGCAAGGGTCAGACCCCAGGCTCACACCTCGGATTGTCCTGCCTGTGTTCTCCCCACCTCCCTTCCCCAGCCAGGTGGCTGCTGTGGAGATGCTTCCCGTCCTCTGTAAAACCACAGAGCAAATGGTGCAATCAGCAGAGACAAGAAGACAGAAGACCCTTGACAGGAAAAACCTCTGGCCCTGCGGGGGGAACAGCAGAAGTTGGTAAGAGATCAAAGGAGCACATGCTGCAGATAACAGGGAGGACTCTGGAGGGGCGCCTGGGTGGCTCAGTCAGTTAAGTGTCTGGCTCCTGATCTCGGCTCAAGTCATGATCTCAGGGTCATGGAATCAAGCCCCACTTCTGGCTCAACGCTGAGCACGGAGGCTGCTTCAGATTCACTGTCTGTCTCTCTCTCTCTGTCCCTTTACCACTCTCCCCAGTTTGTGCACATCTTCTCTCTCTCTCAATAAAATTTAATTTAACTCAATTTAACTTAATTTAATTTAAAAATAGAGAGGACTCTGGATGAGACAGGAGAGGTGGTGGCTAGGAAATGTCTCAAGCTCTACAGAGCAAGGAGATCCAGGCTCAAACAGTCCATTCTCCACACTTCGTCTCTGGGAGCATGACCCCAAATCTCTCTAAACCAAAGGTAAACAAGCATGTGTCTGATTCATTGCTATGCTGAGGACCACCTCACCCACTGGCCACCTAGGCACACTCTAGAACATTCCTTCTGCAGCAGCAGTGACCAGCTTCACCACTGCTCTGTTATTCAGCCATCAGGACCAACATGACCTATTTTGTCCTTCCTCATATTCCCCCAGATCCTGTTTCCCATCAGGGTTTGTTCGCTGAGGTCTTGTCACTACAGTAATCACACCTCCATGTGCTTTTAGTAAATGTGATTTATATTATTGTATCACAGATAATCGTCACAACAAAACTACAAGACCATTTTCTGACCGGGGAAGCTGAGGCTCAGAAGGTGTCAGTAAAAGGGAGTAAGAGGCAGGCTGGGCTGGAAACTCAGGGTCAACTCCCCTCAAAACCTACAATGTTCTCACCCTGCCCGCCTTTTACCTGCAATGCCCTAAGACTGTGCTTGACTCTATCCACAGAGCCTTCGTTGTAAGAGCACATTCTCCAAAGAGGGGGAATAAAACCTCTCCTAATCGAGAATGAACATAAGAAGTTGACCAGAACCTTCCAATTAGAGCTGTATCAAACAAAAATTAAAATGTAGACCAGGCTGAGGCTACTAAATGAGCAAACACAGTGAAGAGTGCTTTCACTTCCTTTTCAATCTGTGTACCTTTCATAATTTTTTCTTGTCTTATTGCCCTGGCCAAGACTTCCAGAATTATGTTGAGTAAGTGTAATAGGAGAGGATTATTGGGGGGAAAGCATCTGGTCTCTTACCATTAAGTATGTTAGCTGTACGTGTTTTATAGATGTTCTTTATCAAGTAGAGGAAATTCCATCCCATGCTTATTTTTTGAGAGTTTGTATGAAATGGTTTAGGATTATCAAATGCTTTTTCTGCAGTGACTGGTATATGGTACTTCTTCTTTGGGTTGTTGATATGATGGATTATTAATTAGTAATTATTATATATTACATAATAGTAATATTACATATATATTACATATAGTGATACTACGTATTATGTAATAAATAATAATATGTTTATTATTATATTATCAATATCTTGTGATACAGCAATTGATTTTTGAATGTTGAACCCGCCTTGTATATCTGAAATAAATCCCACTAGTTTGTATAATTTCTAATACTTTGTTGGATTCATATCTCTATAGAATGGATTTGCATCATGTTGGGACCCAAACTCAGCTGTCCCTGCGTGAAAAGACTTGGAGAAAGTATAGGTATATAAGAAAACAAAGCAGACTTTTAACATTAGTATTCTAGGGATTTATGGGGAAGGTAGGGTTATGATGAAGAGGTTGTAAAGGGAAGGGAAGGAAGAGGAGGGAGGTAGAGGGAGAAATACAGCAACAAATTGAGGGGGACATGCATAATATAATGTGAACTAAAAATAATAAGAGCTAACATTTGCTGTACACTTACTATAAGCTAGACACTGTTCTATGCCCCTTTTAGTATATTTAGATGGATTCGTAACTGGCAAAATATCCTGATCAACAAGTGATACAGGGTTGATAGAAATTATAGTTCTCCATTCTATCCACAAGGATGTCTTGAATAATCCCATTTAATGGGGAAATGTGCATTACTAGTGCAGGTGTGGAAAGGGGAGATCAAGTAACTTGCCCACATTTACACAGTTACTAATCGGCTTAGCGAGGTTTTGAGCTCATGCATCTGCCTCTGAAGTTCTTGACCTCCATGAGAATAGACTGCCTGACACAGAGAATATAAACTTTGACCTGTAGGAGCACCTCAGTGGCTCAGTCACTTGAGTGTCCAACTCCTGATGTCAGCTCAGGTCATGATCTCAGGGCTGTGGGATTGAGCCCCACATGGGGCTCTGCACTGAGCATGCAGCCTGCTTAAGATTCTCTCTCTCTCTCTCTCTCTCTCTCTCTCTCTTACTCTCTCTCTCCCTCTGTCCCTCTCCCCCATTCACATGCTCTTCTCTAAAAACAAAAATTTTTAAAAAGGTGGAGCGGTGGCTGGGGGGCTCAGTCAGTTAAGCGTCTGACTTCAGCTCAGGTCATGATCTCACAGCTTGTGAGTTCGAGCCCTGCATTGGGCTCTGTGCTGACAGCTCAGAGCCTGGAGCCTGCTTCAGTTTCTGTGTCTCCATCCCTCTCTGCTCCTCCCCCAATCACTCTCTGTCCCTCTCTCTCTCAAAAATAAATAAACATTAAAAAATAATTTAAACTTCTGTCTGTAAAGTTATTCTAAATATGTACACTCTTAATATGTCCAGTGACCAAGTCTAGAAAAGGACATGGACAGATGGAAAGATCACGCTGGAAAGAAATACATCGAAAGACAACATTACATCATGTTCAATATTCATTTGCACTATGACCTGGTGGCCAAGAAAGCAGAAGCAAGCTTGGGCTCCACGGATGCAGGTAAAGAGTCTAATGAGAAAGCATCTCACATGGGACTGTCAGCCAGACCCCTCACTATTCTTTCAGTGCAAGTGCTACCTTTTGGAGAGGGGACATAAACAAATGACAAGAGGTCAGATATTTGAAGAGAGTAACATGGGCATTGTGTTAAAGGGACAGAGTCGGAAGTCACTGCGAAGGTCAGGAAATGTGTGAGGTACGTCTGTGAGAGGAAAAGTATCAGGATGGGGACATCAGAAGAAATGAGAGTGTGCTCTGTATATTTTCAGGGCTATCCCATGGAAAAGGGATGATATGTTATCTAGAATGATCTCAAAAGACTGGACTGGGATAAAAATCACCAGGAAAAAAGAGGGAGATATCAATTTCATATCAAGATGAGTTTTTCTGCCTAGAAACATCTTCCTCCTTTTGTTAGAATTTAGTCTCAACATTAATTAAAGGCCGCTTAGATAAGAAAGCAATGGGGCGCCTGAGTGGCTCAGTCAGTTAAGCGTCCGACTTCGGGTGAGGTCATGATCTCACGGTTAGTGCGTTCGAGCCCCGCGTCGGGCTCTGTGCTGACAGCCAGCTCAGAGCCTGGAGGCTGTTTCAGATTCTGTGTCTCCCTCTCTCCCTCTGACCCTCCCCTGCTCACGCTCTCTCTCTCTCTCTCTCAGAAATAAATAGAAAACATTTAAAAAAAAGAAGAAAGCAATGTTTGCTGTTCCCTTGGGTAGTACCTTAAGAGATTTCTGTGAAATTACCGGTAGTAAACTGGAAAAAATGGGAGGGAGAGCAGAGAGAAAGACTCGTTTACTATAAACCATCCATTTTTTCCAATGAAAATAAAGAACAAAGACTTCTATTAAATGTTTTTGTCACTGGGTTCAACAAATCAGCTAGGGAAAAGAAATATAAAATGCTTTTCCAGCAAAAAGAATTGGAAAAATCTTTTAAAAATTAGAGCTTTTATTAAAGGAGAAAATTTTGTGTTTAGTTTTGAGAGAGAGAGAGGAGAGAGAGAGCAAGCAGGCAAGGGGCAGATAGAGAGGGGGACAGAGGATCCAGAGTGGGATCAGTGCTGACAGCAAGAGCCCGATGCACGGCTCGAACTCACAAACATGAGATCATGACCTGAGCCAACGTTGGATGCTTAAATGATTCAGCCACCCAGTCACCCCTAATAATTAGAGCTCTTAAAGAATGGAATGGAAAGCATGAGGTGTCAAGGGGTAAAGAGTAGGGTCCTGGTTGAGGACGTGGGGAAACACTGCACATTGGGGGGCGGGGAGGGGCGTGGGCAGCTCCGATGACCCTCAAGCTGCAGCTTTCTAGGTTCAGAGTCTGGGTTTGTCTTCAGCTCATCTACATGATCAAGTTCCAGACCTTTATTGACCTTTTTTTTCATCTGAAACAGGAGAAAGCAGGACCAGATGACCGCTAAGAACTTCACTTGCTCTAACTGGAAGAATTCAAAGAGAGTTACCAATAGACACCTGCTCCACATGCTTCTGCACCCACTTAACAACTAACATGGGCCAACAGGTGTGCCTGGGCGGCTCAGTCAATCAAGCGTGAGACTTCGGCTCAGGTTATACTCTCATGGTTTGTGAGTTCAAGCCTGGCATCAGGCTCTCAGCTGTCAGCACAGAGCCTGCTTGGAATCCTCTGTCCCTTTCTCACTCTGCACCCCTCCCCCTCAAAAATAAACTTTTGTTTTTTTAATGGGCCAATGCTGGGGTGCCTGGGTGGCTCAGTCAGTTGGGCATCTGACTCTTGATTTTGGCTCAGGTCATGATCCCAGGGTCATGGGATCGAACCCCACATTGGACTGTGCCCTGAGCACAGAGCATGCTTACGCTCTCTCTTCCTCTGCCTTTCGCCCCACTCTCTCTCCCTCTCTCTAAAATAAAAATTTAAATATATAATAAAATGGGCCAACGCTGAGACACTTGTCATCCTACTAGTCATAGGAGTATTTCAAAAGAGCAGATAAAACAGAATAAAGCAAAGCGCCTATGTGAAAAGGTTTACGCATGTATTCACACTTGATGTCGCCCAGCAGGAGAATAAGACCCAGTCTACCTGCCCATAACCAGAACCTGAAAAGATCACCAAACACTTCAATGGAATAAGTGTGTTTCTTAAGCTGCGAGTGGTTCACTGCACATTTTGTTACTGGCACCTCGAGTAAAGAAATGCCTCTGAATATTTAAATATGCTTCTAAAATATTAAGCACCTCCCACAGGCGGTGGAATTGATAAATATATCTGGTGACCTCTCTCCGGGCACCACCTGCATCTCCTCATGACCTGAGAGTTCAATGGCCTTTTGACCGCAGGAGGACCACAGGTGACAGCTTCCTCTCACCTGCGGGGGCTGATGCCTGGACCCGCCCCCCGCCCCCATCCCCCAGCCCACTGCTCCCATTCTG
>NW_027529538.1:2197605-2349968 GCF_008692635.1 Crocuta crocuta
TGCCCTGCCCCCCCCCCCCCCCCCCCCATCCCTAAGCCCACTGCTCCCATTCTGTGCAGACCCACAGGAAGGACCTGGGCATGTGGCCCTGCCCTCCGGTTTTTCTCCTTAAGCTCGAAACATGAGTTTCCTTGTCTCAATTTTCAGTAAATCCATGGTGAGGTTATTTCCTTTTTTTTGGTAGGAAAAAGTTTTCATTTTCAAACTTAGATGATGCCAAGCGTTTTGTTTCGTTTTGTTTTGAGTCAAATAACGGAAAAGGCTTCATGGCTCTGACGGTGAACTTGGCTTAGGTACAAGGGCCTGTTGCTTTGCTTCCTGTGGCTGTGAACGGATTTATTTTCTCTGCATTGCTCTTTTATACACGCATGTGCATACATGCACGCAGCTGCTTTTTTGCCTCATGCTGTCCGATGCCCCCCCTGCTTAGCTCGGGGACGTGGACCAATCACTTCAGTCTTCAAACCTCAGTCTCTTTATTTGTGAAATAGAAATAAAAAAGCCAACCTCACAGGTGTGTGTTATAACCAAATGCCATCAGTGAAGTTAAGTGCTCTGCAAAGTGTGCCACGGGGTCATCCGCATTCCCTGACCTCATCACTGACTGGGGCCAGTGGCTGTGTGGTTTCGTGACTCAAGATCTCCTCCCTGAAGTAAGGCATGGGTTTAAATCCCAGGCAGCCATTGAATTCAGGACAGAACCAGGTCTGTGGAAGGTGCTCAGATATTCATAATTAACTATGGTCACTGAGGACAGCGAGGTGCAGCACGATGTTTTCTTCATAGGTGATTTAATGTTTATAAAATGAAAGAAAATTAAGAGTTAGGCAGAAGCCCACCTTCAGCAGCTATTTTGAGTTGTAAGTAGAAGTTGCCCCAATAAATGAATTGCATCCTTTCTTTACTAGTTAACTCTTCCCTTCATTGATACCGTCCACTGCATCAAAACAAGGTGCTTGAGCACGTTCAACAGTAGCCAAAGTATGAAAAGAACTCTAATGTCCATCAACTGATGGATGGATAAAGAAAATGTGGTATACATATACAATGGAATACTACTTGGCAATGAGAAAGAATGAAATCATGTCATTAGCAGCAAATGTGGATGGAATTGGAAGGTCTTATGCTGAGTGAAATAAGTCAGAGAAGAACAGATATCGTATGTTTTCATGCATATGTGGATCTTGAGAAACTTAACAGAAGACCGTGGGGGAAGGGAGGGGAAAAAACAGTTACAAACAGAGAGGGAGGTCGGTCAACCGTAAGAGGCTCTTAAATACAGAGAACAAACTGAGGGTGGTTGGGAGGGGTGGGGGAGAGGGGAAAATGGATGATGGGCATTGAGGAGGGCACTTGCTGGGATGAGCACTGGGTGTTGTATGAAAACAATGAACCATGGGAATCTACCTCAAAAACCAAGAGCACACTGTATACACTTTATGTTAGCCAATTTGACAATGAATTATATTAAGAAAAATAATGCTTTGGGTTTGGTGGAAGGAAGGAAGGAAGGAAGGAAGGAAGGAAAGAAAGAAAGAAAGAAAGAAAGAAAGAAAGAAAGAAAGAAAGAAAGAAAGAAAGAAAGAAAGAAAGAAAGAAAGAAAGAAAGAAAGAAAGAAAGAAAAGGTACTTGGCCAGAATCTCTTCCCATTGTTAAAATGTAAGAGGATGTAATTATATTTGTCACATTATTTCTCACATTCATAAAGATGGGTGGGTGCACATATCACTAGCTAGCTGTGACCTTGGATGAAAACAGGTATTAAAATAAAAGCTCAAGATGCAGAGAGATGATTGATGCAAATAGCATTTGAAAAGAAGAACAGCAATATTTGCTGACTGGTATCTTTTAATCCGTGCAACCTTAAGAGAGGGGCACTATTACTAACCCATTTTATGGAGGAGACAACTGAGGCTCTGAAAGATGAACTAATATGCCTTAAGACCATATTTAGAAAGAAGTGGGATTGACTATTCACTAAAACCTCTCTGGCTGTAAGGTCTTTTCTCTCCTGTTCCCATTTCTCTGCTGTGAAAATGAAATATTAGCACAGCCCAAAGCTAAGTGTTCATCCATCTTCAGTTAGAGGCTATAATTATTTGTAAGTGTGGGGAGACTAGGATTGTATTGTAATTGACAGGGCACTACTTTGCTTCATTTAATTAGATAACTTCTATTTTCCCTGCTAATTTCACGTACAGCAACTTTCATACCTTTTTGAGACCCTTGAATTTTTTTTAAATAGAAATCATTTTTTCCCCTTATACCAGTAGGAGACAGTCGTAAAATTCAGTGATGCTGGTCCTTTTCATTCTGCTCCTTGAATTTAGTGTAAGGATTACAACGGAAACCTAACGTGACGGCGCGGGGCCTCTGCGAGAGAGACAGAATTTAGAATTTACTTTCCCAGAGAATAGAAAAAATGAAAGAAAGCAGAAGAAAAAATATAAACAGCCCAGAAACTTTTGAAAAAATCCTCTCCTTTCTGTTACTGGTAACTGAAGACACAAACGGGAAAGGTTTTGTTCTGTTTTTTTAAACATTTTATTTATTTTTGAGAGACAGACAGAGACAGCGTGAGCAGGGGAGGGTCAGAGAGAGAGGGAGACACAGAATCCGAAACAGGCTCCAGGCTCTGAGCTGGCTGTCAGCACAGAGCCTGATGCAGGGCTCGAACCCACAAACCGTGAGATCATGACGTGAGCCGAAGTCGGACGCTTAACTGACTGAGCCATCCAGGCGCCCCAGGAAAGGTTCTGTTTTGTTGGTGTTAACATCAGCCGCTCCTGGAGAGCGTGCACGCAGAGAGGCACTTACACGCCCGGCGAGGGTGTCCATCACACAACCCTGTGCGGAAGGCGGTGTGGCAAACCCTAGCCAAAACCTTACAATGACACACTCTCCTCTCGATTGGAACTCTTATTAAAACAAGAAACCGAAATCACAGGTGCCCCCAGTGGAAGGCTCTCCAGGCTTCATGCACACACAGCAGGATCCAGGCAAACCATTTCACCTCATCAGGATCTAATCTCTTTCCCTTTCTCAGTCCTGCTTCCTCCTGTCTGGTTTGACGCCCAGTACTTCTTACGTGGTGGCCAGGTGCACANGGGCCAGCGAGAAGAAAGCTTCTCTTCCCTAGCAGCTGCAGTACAAGTAAGGAATGGGGGTTCCTTGACTCTGACTGGTGTGTCCTTGCCCCCACGCCACACTCCAGAGCCAATCCCGGCGACCCAGGGAACACCCGATTCTGATCTGCGTGGCTAGGGTCAGATGCCCACACTTGGAGCTGGACTGGAAAACCGCATGAACTGAAAGTGAGGGTAGATTGTTCTTGAAAGAAAATTGGGACAACAGATAAAAACAAATAACCCCAAAGCAACAAAAACCAATGTCCACCATATCCATTCACCCCACAATTCCTTTTGTAAGGAAATGATTAAGGAAATGTATGACATTAGGTAAGATGTCATTCAACTGTGCGTTTACAGTATTACAATACCGAAAAATTGAATAAACTAAATGACCAATAGGCAGTGTGCTAAATAAGCCAGGATACAGTCCTAAAAATGTAATAGTAAAATAGTTTACAGGAGACTGTTTAATGCCATGGATTGGTGGTGGCTGCACCTTGCATGTATTATTATCTTATTTTTTTAATAGGCAAGTTAGTATCAACTGTTTTTTTAATGTTTATTTATTTTTGAGAGAGAGACAGAGCGTGAGCAGGGGAGAGGGAGAGAGAGAGGAAGACACAGAATCCGAAGCGGGCTCCAGGCTCTGAGCTGTCAGCACAGAGCCCGATGCGGGGCTCGAACCCGTGAGCAGTGCTGACCCCATGTGCTTGAACCTCTGTGCTGACAGCTAGCTCAGAGCCTGGAGCTCGTCTTCGGATTCTGTGTCTCCTTCTTTCTGCCCCTCCCCCACTTATGCGCTGTGTCTCTCTCTCTCTCAAAAATGAATAAACATTAAAAAAATATTTTTGGGGGGGCACCTGGGTGGCTCAGTCGGTTAAGCGTCCGACTTCAGCTCAGGTCATGATCTCACGGTTCATGGGTTCGAGCCCTGCGTCAGGCTCTGTGCTGACAGCTAGCTCAGAGCCTGGAGCCTGCTTCAGATTCTATGTCTCCCTCTCTCTCTGACCCTCCCCTGCTCGTACTGTCTCTCTCTCTCTCAGAAATAAATGAAACATATTTAAAAAAATATTTTTTTAAATTCAAGTTAGTTAACATACAGTGTCGTCTTGGCCTCAAGAGTAGGACCCAGTGACTTATCTCTTAGAGATGACACCCAGTGTTCATCCCGAAAAGTGCCCTCCTTAATGCCCATCCCACTTTTGCCCCTCCTCACCCATCCCCCATCCGCCCCCCATCCAGCAACCCTCAGTGTTCTCTGTATTAAAGAGTCCTTATGGCTCCCCCCCACTCTGTTTCTATCTTATTTTTCCTTCCCTTCCTTATATTCATCTGTTGAGTTTCTCAAATTCTACATATGAGTGAAATCATATATCTGTCTTTGACTTATTTCACTTAGCATAATACCCTCCAGTTCATAAAACAATACCAACTATATGTCTACATTTTTATTTAAGTATATGTAGAAAATAGAATTTAAAAATTGATTCTAAATACGACTGAAATACATTATTTTTTACCGCAGCCCAGAAATACACACGATACCGTAACTAAGTATACATACATATATATTTGTAGCTGAAAGAAAAAATACTTAGCCCTACCCCCTGTGATATACTCTGCACCCCATTTCAATTATTCTTTTCACACAGAGGCTATATCCAGCTGCTGCATTTTGGGAATTCACATTTTTTTTCATTTTGCTTTTTTATATTTTCTACAGCAACCCCTTTTTGTATAATGACAAAGCACACAAAACAAAACCAAAAATGTTTAAATCGTTTTCTTTCAAGGAGCACTGGGGCTCCAGCAAGTTTGGTCAAGGGGGAGATAAGCCAGGCTGGGCCCTCGATCCCTTTTCTAACCTGTTGCTGTAGGGTTCAAGGTCTATTGGAATCTAAAATAAATGCCCCCCAATCTCGCTTGGATCCCTGGGGTAGCGGGCTCCTTGATGGAGTTTCCTGGTGTTTCCATCCTTTGTAGCCCCCCCACCCCCCCCAGTGTACCGGGGCTGGTCTCTGTGGCCAGTAGAATGTAATAGAAGTGAGGGAATGCCACTTCAGACCTTAGGTTATAAAAGACCATGGCCTCTGTCCTCGGTGAAAGACACACACGGCAAGGAGCTACGATGTTCAGCCCACAACGAGGGAGGAACTGGGGCCTCCTGCCAATAGCCAAGCAAATAATGGCAAGTCGATCCTCCAGCTCTCAATAACTACAGGCCTGGCGGCCTCATGAGTGACTCTGATCCCAAACCACACAGGTGAGCTCCTAGATTCATGACCATTGGATGTATAAGGGGACACATTTTCTGTTGTGTTAAGCTGGTAAATTTTGAGGTAATTTGTTACACAGCAGTATCTAACTGATACACGCTCACAACGAATGGTCAATGGTATTCCATTGTAACCTCTACCTAGGGCAGAGAAGGATGTGGGGGTGCTCTGCTGTGGTTGAAAAACAGGGAGACCGTTGACTGGTAGCCCATGGGGCAGGAATGAGGAGGACATTGCAGAGGAAGAGTTTTATTGCAAACTTAGTGGACAAAACAAGTTGTTTTGGTCAAGATGGGGAGTGTGAGACCCAGAAGCAAACTCTCACCTCTGCGGCCGCCATCCTTACTCATCCCATTGTTGCTGTGTGTCAACAAGAAGAGCAACTCATCCACCGCGCGGAGAACTAAATGAAGTGGAATTCATCACATTTCTCCTTCATCCTTGCAAAGTGAAAGAATGCATTTGGAGGCCTTTTCTGTAGTTTCCATGGAAAGCCGACAAGCTGACGCTAAAGGAAGGTGATTCCGGTACCAAACCCAGTAAAACTGACCAGCCACTTCTCCCCAGTCGGGGACTCAGTTGGGTGGTGGGTGCCAGATGGCTCCTTTAGGGACCCACCATAATTTACTCCTCATCATTTCCTGCTCTTTCTCCCTTGTTTGCCAGCTGGCCCAACTTTTGCTTCCTTTTGTTGTGGCAGTAAAACTGTGCTTATAAACCTGTACGAACTTATATAAAATGTTTGCTCTAAATCACTGAGGCTTGGCCGCTGATATGTAAAAGCCAAGCTCTTGGCATTCACAAAATTAAAAAAAAAAAGCAGACATCTAAGTGTGCACACACACATTGCCAAAAAGCCTGGTGTTTTATTTTTGTTTTGTTTCATTTTGTTGGAGGGGTGAGGGGTTGCAATGAGAAGCTGTTAATTATGAGAGATGCTCTCCGTAGAAATCTGAAAGCCAGCAATTTTCTTTACTTTCTGTGCACTCAAAACTCAGTGCACGTAAAAGCTCCTGCTAGTGCTGAATGGCCAGGGAAGGAACAGGAACCAGAAAGCAGGGATGGAATGTGAGGGCAAAAACCTTACTTTAATATTTCTGCATTACATCCTGACCCTTTGGGCATTGGGAGAGCCCTTCTACTTCCTTGGGGTGGGGGTCTTAGTCACCAGTGTGTGTTGTCCACCTCCCTTCCCACAACCTCCATGAGCTATAATCTCAACTGGGAATGAAGAGGGTTGAAAAACTATACCTGAAGTATCTTTTGTGTAGATTACGAATCTCACGCTATTTCTGACATAAGCATGTGATCTTGAGCGAGGTGGATCCACTCGATCATTGTTTGGGCTTCCTGTTCTAATGACCCTCCCAGCTCCGAGACTCTATGCCAATGGCAAGAGCTATAAACACCCCAGTCCCACCTGATCTCACTCCCTTACTTGATTAATGGTAGCTGAACAAACCAACGAAAACCCACTAGCACTAAACACTAAGACGGATTTAAAAGACCAAGGCCTAGAATCAAAATATTTATTCCCTCATGCATTTTAATACCTGGTCACATGACCAAATGCAGATTCAGAGTATTTTCAAAAGAGATCCTCCATTTCTTTTTTGGCAAATTAAAAGCATACAGGAAATAGTTATGTAATTTTGTTCAACTCAGAAGACCTATGTACGCTCTTAAATCAACTGATTTGTTTCTTGTAATTTTTTTTGTTTTGCTTTTTTTAAAAAATTTCTGAGAAAGAGAGACAGCGTGAGCAGGGGAGGGTCAGAGAGAGTGAGGGAGACACAGAATCCAAAACAGGCTCCAAGCTCTGAGCTGGCTGTCATCACAGAGGCCGACATGGGGCTTGAACCCATGATCCGTGAGATCATGACCTGAGCTGAAGTCGGACACCCTAACCAACCGAGCCACCCAGGCGCCCCTCAACTGAGTTGCTTTAAAAAAGATAGCTCATAGACTATGATAGATGTTAGAACCTTAGAAGTTTTAGGAAGGGAATTTAGAGTTCATGTCATCTGCTCCCATTTCACAGATAAGAAAATGCTCAGTGAAGGTTATCGGACTTATCCAAAGTCAAATTCAAAAGAGAACCCAAACTCTCAAAATGCAGAGCCCAGACATCAATCTAGCATACCATGGCAGTTAAACAGAAATCATAACAAGTTTTATGAATGTGGGAATGGATTGAAATTCCACAGTATTTGCCAATATTTACCAAATTCTGAATTTAAGCAAACAGTCACTTTAAGTTTAAAAAAACTTTATCATCGAGAAAACAAGATTATAGAAGTCAGGACTGGCCTCTGTAAGTGTGTTGGCGATCATAAAAGTCACTGGGTATTGACTTTTCCCTCTCTCCTGGGCTGCCTGTACTAAGAAATATATTACAATTCTCTAATTATCTTCCCATTGATTAAAAAAAAGGTTTTGTTCTCAAAATGAACTTTTGTCTTCCCCTGTAGTATATCTATTAAGATCCTTTTTCTTGCATTCATTAAAGTGTTTTTTTTTTTTTTGGACTAGCACTGATATTCCTAATCATTCCTGGCTCTTCTTACTTGGTCACAAATGTAAGTTTCCTTCCTGAGTCACCTCTGATTTTGTCTATGCAGGCCCAAGTGAACAATTTACCATAAAAATACGACTGGACTGTGCCAACAGCACATTTTGGCAGAGAGTGGAAAGTCGCCTGTGGTTATAGACCTGGTTGTTAATGCTCGTGGTGGCGGTCGTGAGATTTTCTGAGGCAGTGTCATTCTGTTGATGATCCTCTTTGAATTTCACAAACCCACATAGCTCTGCACTTCACTGCATGTATAACTGTTTTGGTTCCATTTTGCTTTCTGCTTGGACCTTAAAGCCCTTGAAGTCAAAGAGCACAGGCTCCACAGACCACCTGACTGGCAAAGAGGAAACGGCACAGATGTAGAACTCCTCATTCCTTCCGCGACTACGTATGTGCGAGGCGTCACGCCAGGCCCCAGAGATGGGAAGACCGGAAGGGTGGCATCTTCTGCAGATGGTAAAATGGGAGCGTCAGCACATCACACTAGTGTGTGTCGTGTTCTTAACTGACCACGAGAGTCTAGTGACAATCTCCCTGTAAAGAGAAAACAAGTGTTTTTTACGAAGGCCCCTCTCTCTCTCTCTCTCTCCCCACATTCACTTTGTGATGAATGTCAAATAGACCGATGACTGAAGAGTCCCCCCATCCCACTCCCACCCGCCTGCATGTGGTGTTGTGAGATGGGCAACAGAAATGGTACAGCAGAACGACCACAAAAATCTCGTGCTTTTACATCTCTGTCGAAACACCATTTAATGCTTTGGGAGGAAATGGAGTTCGTATTCTCTCCATCCATCTGGAATGTTATGTGTCGGAACGATGGGGGGCAAATGAATCTATTACAGCACTAAAGTGTCCACGGAGGAGAGGAAGACTGTTTTGCCCACCCCATTAGCCTGTAATGCAGAGAGACCGACTTGCTTTGAGAAAGTAGTTCCAGAAAGTTGAAAACTGTGGCTTGGATATTTACTCATCATGCTCCAACATCAGTTAGCACTACTGAACTTTTCTCAAAGTTAAGGCTGTTTTTAATTTGCAAAAGGGACGATTGTAAGGACACTTTCTGAACTTACAGTTCTCTTAAGGCTGGTTGTCATTTTAAAGAAAAAAGAGGAAATTCTCTAATAGTGTGGAGGTTCTCACATAAGTCAGGTGTCAGATGAGTAAAGACAATGTCCTCCCAATGAACGGAAGAAGGGAGAAAGGGGGAGGACAGAATTGTGGCTTTTTCTGAGTAAATAAGTAATTGTTTTCATCTTTTTTTAAAAAAAAATAGAATTTACTGTCCAGTTGGCTAACATACCGGGTGCACAGCGTGCTATTGGGTTTGGGGGTAGATTCCTGCGATTCATCGCTTACACACATGTTGTTCAGACTTCCCCCCAACAAGTGCCCTCTCCAATGCCCATCACCCATTCCCCCCTCTCCCCCTCGGACCCCCTCATCCATCCTCAGTTTATTCTCTGTACATAAGCTCTTTACTGTTCGCCTTCCTCTCTGTTTGTAACTATTTTCTCCCCTTCCCGCGCCCCATGGTCTTGTTTCCTCTTCTTATCCCTACCTTATGCCTCCTTGTAAGTTACACGTTTGTTATTTACTAGAATTATCAGCTGAATATAAAATCCGAATGCTTCCCCAAAGCTGCCACACAAGGTCACAGCTGGGAGGACCCCATCCTGATATTTGGGACCTCTGAAAGTGTTCCAGGGCATCCTGGCCCGTCAAGATGACAGCGACAGACACTTGGAGCAGATGCCGGGGAGGCCGAGGGCTTCAAGACACCCCTCCGCCAGGGAGAGTCTTGTCAACCCAAATGCCCACGATGTCTTCCTTCATTGAGAGGCACTGGAAGACAATTCAAAGAATTACACCCAAGACTGTGACATACTAACGTTACAACATGACCTTGGACGATTGAACTGGTTTGGCCACTGCTGAGACCAGGGCGTGAGGTGAGGGGTCACGACTCTCCCTTGGAGGAGGTGGGGCTCCTCATCCACAGCATGGTTCTCATCAGGCCCTCTGCACGGCTCAGTGCGAGCCAGCGTGCGGCCAGGGCTGTGCCTCGATTCTGAGAGCTGTTAAGTTCTGTTCTGCACAGTGGGGTCCAGACATGCTTTGGGAATTGAGGACTGGCCGGAAGAACTAGTCTTCACAAAGGCCCAGACTCCCGCACATTAGGAAGTGAACACCAAATGGAGTGCCCAGGACTTTCCTATTACCACTGTGTATTTTAGACAATCATTTCAAAGGACCACTTCTTGTGCCTACTCTCCAAGGGACATTCTCTAAACACTGCCCTGTCCCTTTAGCAATCTTGACTGTTTTCAGCCCATATGTTCCTTAGTACAAATTTTTTGATAAAGCAAAGCTTTTTTTTAATGTTTATTTTTGAGAGAGACAGAGCATGAGTGGGGGAGGGGCAGAGAGAGAGAGGGAGACACAGAATCCAAAGCAGGCTCCAGGCTCCAAGCTGTCAGCACACAGCCCCAGGCAGGGTTCGAACTCACCAACGGTGAGATCATGACCTGGCCCGAACTCTGAGCCACCCAGGTGCCCCCAAAAATAAAACTTCTTAATACAATGTCCTGAGGAATGTCTCGATGTAGGAGAGTAACCCAGAGAGTACTAGAACCCACTCCAGAAACCTGAACTCCAGGGGAGAGCATAACCTGGGTGTGCCTGAGCCTTGAAGCTACCACAAGGGTACACCTTACGGGTCTATCAAGGTTGCGTTCAGACTCGAGGCAAATTCTTAGGGACCAAGTATGCATTTGGGGGTTCTGGGGACCACACCCTGAGGCCCCCCCACAGGAAGAACAGCACCTCCTCAGGCTCTGGCCTTCAGTGCTCCACACAGCATTTGGGAGAGGCGGGAACACAGCAGACCGCAGGGAGCTCACGAGCCTGGCTGAGGACGAGAAGGAATGGTGGTGAGAATCGCAATGAAATGGCCACACCCTCCCCCTCAAAAGCACTGGTCCCAAGAGGGTCTGAAGGGACACTGGGTCTTTCTACTGGAATACTGGTCCAACAATCGCCATTAAGACTCAAAACTTCTATTTAACCTGTTAACATACTAACATCAATTCATGGAGTTACATGGACTAAACCGTGAAGCTACCGGACACCCGCCCCCCTGCCCTTCCCCCCTCTCCCCCCCAGAACTGCTCATACAGACAGCTCAGCACTGGTCACAAACTTTACCTCCCTGCCAGTCTTGTTGATAGGCTTATACTTAATTGCACCTTTCACCTAAGATTTAAAGTAATTTCACAGACCAAGAGATTTGAGGGAAAAATGTGGTTTTATCCTTAGGCAGGTAGATCAAGACGGTATGTAAGAATGTACGTGTGTGCGCGCCTGTGTGTGTGTTGTCTATCAGTATGTATGATGGGTGGATTTCACTCACTCGTTCTCTTGAAAAGAGCAACAATCCAACAATCCACCCCCACCCTCAAATTCAGTCATCACCCTTACACAGCATATGCATCTCCTTCGCAATCCTAAATCAATTCTATTTTTCGGTTTCAGTGAAATAGACTGATCCGGACATTTGTCAAGGGCAGGGTGGCCAGTCATGAAAGCCAACAACAGTGACTTCAAGGTGGTCCAACCAGGAGGCGGTGCACAGGGTCACATCTCTCAATCCCAAAGGCACCACGTTCCTGCTGCATAGGAGTATCTTGCAAAGGTTAACCCTCACCACCAGCAAGCAAGCATCAGAGTCCTCTCGGAGTAGACTGGTCCCTTCAAACTCTCTCCACTATCTGCCTCCAAAGGCGGCTAAGATTACTGTGCTACTTAACCACCATGGGAAGCTTTCCAAAAACCACCCAAACAAGCATACCGCTTTCAGAAGAGCCCTCTAGTTGTGCAGAAGACTTAATAAAACTGACCATGTAAGATAACTGTGTTTATTAAAAATATATTCAGGGAGAAGGAAGTCAGTGCATTTATGCAATTTTACATACACATCTGTAGTTTGAGGTTCCATTATTCCAACAGTTCATATAAATCACTGTTTCAGATAAGAGAAAAAAAAAATGCTTTACACAGGAGATCAGCAATTGGTTATAGGTTTGGTAATATGAGCAGGCTTGTTGTAAAAATAAAACCACCTCTTCCATTAGTAAAGAATGTCTCCTTTACGCAGAACAAGTCTTCAGAGTTAAGAACTTTGCTTGCATCAACTTGAAGTTCTTGGAAAACAGCCAATCCTCCATTTTCTAGAAATATAAATGCTATCTTTTGTCTGGAATTCTTTTTCTTTGGAGGTAACAGAGGAAGCATTTTCAGTGATTTGTTACTAGGTTATCCTTACTGGGTATGCCAACTACTGCAACGTCAAACCTACGACTCGTACAGAGGCATTTCTGAGAATTAGAAATACAGAGCATGACATTTCCAAACAACGAACGTTCTCATTACAGGAGGGGAGATAAAACTGGTCCAAAAACCAAAGCTGAAGATAAAGGAAGTCTTTGCTAACGGAGAAGGAACGACGGCACCCGGAATCCCATGTGAGGATCTGGGTTCCGAGTGGATGCTCATGTCTTTGCCCTGCAAGTCCCCTTTCTCAGTTATGCCTTTCCTGGAATAGCAGGGACGTTCCCATTTCCTGGGTTCATAAGCACGGACAGGAATCAGGAGCACAGCCTCGACAGCTGATGAACCAGCCAGAGGGAAGACTAACTTACAATTTGCTGGCAATAATCCTTACTGTGTTAAATCAAGGGTTGGCTCTCATTTCTGGGACACAGACCGTGGGGCCTCTTCCCCCTGCCTCTGGTCTTTCTGCACAGGATGCCCTGGGATTGGAACTCTGGACCAGGAAGTGACTGGTCAGTCAGGTGCTCCCCTCCTTCTCATGCCTGTACCCAACTCAGGAGAACAGCCAAATGCAGAAGAGAGGAGCTTTAGGGATACTCCCTTCTTAGCAGAATGCTGAGGTCAAAGAAACTTCCGTTACTACAAATGCAGGAACCAGAGCAGAGCTGAAGCACAGGGAGAGAGAAATCTGTATCCTTACAGTGAGTAGCTGTGTGAAAGTTTCCCACTGGGTTCAGCTAAGGCATCTAGAACTCTCTCCGTGTCTGTTCCTGACTGGACTTCAATTCAATGCCCATTCCAAGATGATGTCTACCTAGAATTCACAATTCACTTTTTGGAGGGGTGGGAGGCGAGGATTACATTTAATTACCTCTTCCTTCCTTTTAGTGAGTTTAAAAAAAAAAAAAAAGATGTTCTCATATACAAAAGAAAAAAAAAGGCAGATCAGATCAGTAACTGTGTAAATGACATCATGAAACAGTCGGTGTTAGCTGTGACTAACCTCTGACTCCGTCTCAGCAAAAATTAAAACAAAATCTCAGTCACTACCCAACTGACTCTGTGTATAAAGCATACTTAGAAATCAGTGCTTGCTGGTAGGATTACTAAGCAAATAAATTTAAGGCAAAACCGGAGTAACAAGTAAATGAAATCTACACTTTCTTCCCCACGATGCAAGATTAAGGCCTCTGCCGAGAAATTGCTTTAAAATGGGAAGAGTCTTCCTGCCCCTAATTAACAAGGGATCCCACACATTAATGAGTAAGCTAAAGACTAAAAAGCATTTAAAAAGGTTAACTACTTGACTTTGAAACAATCAACCTCCAGAGTTTGAGTCAAAACCACCAAATGTACTGGTTGACGCTGAATCAATGAGGCCAAATCGGCCAGGGCCACAGCAGATCTGGGTAAAACGTCAAATACACATATTTTAGTATGAAACATTGTTTATACACGTCTCAAATTTAACAGCAGAACCCTTCAATAAAAAAATGAGGAACAAATGCTCATGTTCACACAAAAATCCTTGTGCTTAGGTGGCAAAAAGGTATCAGAACAGTTTTAAAACAAATTGGCTCATTCTTGAACACAAGTTTCACCTGATTAAACTGCTCGGCTGCTTTGCGGTCAATGTCAGAACCGCAGAAACACAACTCCCCTTCATGGGAAAGCCGCTCCCTGGTCAGAGCCCCTGCAAGAGCCAGGGAAAGATGCCCCCTGAGCTCCATCACCCTCAGTCAGGGTCACTGCGAAGGTGGGGGTGGGGGGGAGACGGACTCCAAATAAGGCCATGTAAGTGTAAAATGACAAAATAATCTAACTAAAAACAAGCCACTATGTTTCTTTTCGGTGGAGGGATGGGAAACAAAGGAGGTTCTATGCCAATTAAGTAAGACTTTGGAACAATCTGCAGAACAAAAGAGAATTGATTTCTCAAAGTTCAATGAAAAAAAAAAAGAGCTTATCTCTCATTTTTAAAAATGTGCATTATGGAAATCCTCTCAACTTTACGCAACAGGCTTAATTTTGAACCTTAGGAAGGAAGGAACCTCCTCCCATTCTCTTGCCAGATTTTATGCTCTTCAGGTTGAGGTTCTAAATTCTCTCACTGGCAAAATCAGCCATGATGTGAATCATGGAAACGGGACGATTTGCTTGCACTGAAACACGGCCACACAGTGGTGAGTTATGCATACAGTACAGAACTATAACCGAAAAGGTGAAGCAAACTTTATTTATTTTCAGGTAAAAACATTGACCTGATGGATTACTGCAGATTTGAGAAATCAGCACATAAAACAACTGGACAGAGCATTGCTTACAGGTGCTTGTTATCGGTGCCGAGACAAAGGTTGAACGGTTTGTCCTAGTTAGCCCTGGGAGAGGGGGAGGGGAGAGGGGAAAAAAGGCGGCTGTGAACAAAAACTTGAAAACAAGGACAAGGGAGAAAAAGCATTCTTGGACTCCCATCGGGGAAGAAAACTGCTAATTTTGTTTAAAACGTTCCATTGATTCAAAATGCTCTGGTCGTGGAATAAGAAAATGCCC
The DNA here is from genome assembly GCF_008692635.1 of Crocuta crocuta. Lineage (NCBI taxonomy): Eukaryota > Metazoa > Chordata > Mammalia > Carnivora > Hyaenidae > Crocuta > Crocuta crocuta. Next base: position 2,212,471 of record NW_027529538.1, read on the forward strand.
GCCAGCCCAAGCTGTAGACTCTTTCCCCGACACGAGAGTGAGTGGGCATTCCTGGCCTCCCTTCCGGAAGCTGCCGGGGGTGCCAGAATCACCGTGTAAACAGCCCCGCTGGGTCACTGGGAGGCGGCCAGCCGGCCCCTACAGCTGGGTGAACGCGAAGCTATGGGGACGGTCTACCGAGCTACAAAGGCTGCCTCGTACTGACGATATGCTTCAAGGAATTTTAAATCCTACCTTGAGAGAGAACATGGAACAACAGGAGCCCACGGCTAACGAAGAAGATGTGACAACCGTGAGTGTCGCATACAAAAAAACCGCGTGGACCGCAGACATTACAGGACCCGGGGAGGGACCGGGGGATGCACACGGAGCTACCCTACCGCACTGTATTTGTCCAATACGCGTGAGCTTTCATGTCTGTACTTCTCTGTACAAGAGCGGTCTTTGGAGGAGACAAAACTGCAGACTTAGCTAGATGGACACACACAGCCCAGAATTAAACTGCACAGCGACATTTATTGTTTCAGCCTGGAAAAAACATCCCTTTTTTTTAAATTTCACACAGCAAAGCAAGTTAAAAACTTCACTCATCAAATAAATGATAATTTAAACAAGAACTTGCTAAAGAAACCTCATCACAACAACGTTTTAGGGCCTGATCACTTTAAGTCCATGGGGCCATGAATGACTATCAACCAAGTGTCTCTTGTATAATCTGCAAGCCATTTTCCTACAACAAGAAGGCGTAACATGTTTCCTTGACTCAGGTGATACATTTAGAAAAGAAATCATGATTTTTTTTTTTCTTTTGCTGTAACAGGCAGACCCCGCATTTCTCGCTGTGATCAAGAAAGATGGAACGACTGCTGTCCTTCTCTGGCCGCGATCAACAGTTTCTCACGCATGATCTCAATGCTCGAGTAGTCCGGCAACTTAAGATAGTTCACACAAGTCATTACAGAGGGCAGGAAGTCATCCGGGTTTTCTGTCGATTCGAATGTCTTCCGGACAATTGTCAAAGGTGGATTCAAACTCCGGAAGCCTAATCAGAAGGGGAAGGAAGGAAGACCAAGGGAAGTTAGTAAGTTAACAGGACACACGCATCTAACTCAGAACTAACTGTTTTCTTAACCAGAAGACAGATCAGTCTGGAATCACAAACCTACCCTTTCCGTGCTACTACTCTCAGGAAACATGTCACCACACGTGCGAGGTGTTCTTTCTTGCTGGGCAAGGACAGCTACACACGTGATGCACATTTGTGTATGGAACCCGGGATCGGCTTTGTTTGCCAGAAAGTGCCGCTGCAGGGTATGGAGGCCAACAGCTCCTTCTGCTTTTTGGCTTTGAAAGCAGAGTGCCGCTTTGCCTTCTCTTAGGGCTGACTCATGTCTAGAAAAGTAGACTTTACAATGTCTTCTCATCTAAGAGCCTGGGACGTACAGATGGCCAGCGGACCTGAACGTAATCTAGAAAAGTGGCATTACACGTCGTTACCGATCCTACCTCAGTGTGTTCGGGACGAGCCCTATGAACTTCCCTGCCGGCTGAGAGCTCTCACATACTACGAAACAAATGGAAACTGAGAAATGTAGGTACTAGAGTAACGAAGAGGCACTGTTGGCTCAAATGCAAAATATCCTGCTGGGGGTCCTGAAGTCTCTGTCTGTCTCTCTTGCACACGCACACCCACAGAACAGCGGGCAGGCGCCAAGGGCACACCCACCTCCAACAGGCAGTCTCGGGCTACCGGTCACGAACTGGAGAAATAACCTCTGCTGCTCGTTATCAAAACTACTGAGAATCTCAAACAGGAACTTCACGGCCCGACTACAACAGAAATAAGTCAGCAAAATTATTTCAGCACGTGAACGTGCACCTCTGAATCACACCGCCTCACAGGCTCTCGCGATCGGCTAACCGATCCCATTTCAATAGGACTGCCTAGGAATTCACAGTACAACGTGTTTCAAAGTCATCTTGGTTTCTGTTGTCACAGCTGGAATTCAAAGGGAATAATGAGTGTTGTAACAAGTAAGACTTGTCTGGGAGTGTATGGATATTTCCATTTTACTACAAAGTAAATGGGTAATGGTTTGACCGGTTTCTTTCCCCCCCGTCCCTGGTCACTTTCACAGAAATACCTGACAAAGAAATCTTTGAGTCCTAAGGTCTTGATAGAAATGAGGCCAAAATATCAGAAAGCCCCCTTTAAAATGTGTATGGAACCCGGGATCAGCTTTGTTTGCCGGAAAGGGCCGCTGCAGGGTATGGAGGCCAACAGCTCCTTCTGCTTTTTGGCTTTGAAAGCAGAGTGCCGCTTTGCCTTCTCTTTTGCACTTGTCATTTTAAAAATGACACCCCCCGTTGTTGTTTATAACGTACACACACACACCCTACCACATTCTTGACCATAAAAGAATGGAAAGCCCAGCAGATCAGGTACTCACCTGTCATGAGTGTAACCGTGGTCTGGCCTGCAGCACTCCATCAGTGTCTTTGCATCCCAAGTATCTGCTTTACTGCCGCACAAGAGCTGGTCCAGCTGCGTGGTTACACAACGGCAACAAATTACTAAGGACACAGCTGTGAAACGGAGTGAAAACTCACAGGACCTGCTGTTCTGCAGATGCCAATACAGTACAGTATACCAAATCAAAGTACCATTTTCAGTTCTGTGTAGGGACCTCTTTTTTATACAGTGGGCTATCTACTACAGTTACAGATCGGCCTCCTCGGCCTCTTCTGCTGCTGCATTAAAGGCACCTGGCCCATCTACAGGGACTGGGTTCTAGAGAAGACTTTAATCGCAAACACAACACACCTGAGACAAAGCTTTGTCTAAGCCTTCCGAACACCTCTCAGGTCTTTAGAGTCTTTAACTCGGTAACCTACATCTCGCCAGGAAGATTTCATAAATCCTGTTTTCTAGAAACCCAAGGGCGCAGGATAACAGAAGCCAAGACACAGACTAGTGGGCTGGAGAGAGAAGTGGGAGAAAGCTGAACTGAGGCACAGCCACTGGGCAGCTTCTTCACTTTGTACAGAGAGGCAGATGGTTGCCAGATGGCCGGCTGGGGCCAGGCAGGGACCAGGCTGGCCATTTCAGGGGAACACGAGAGAGCAAGAAATGCCTGCGTCTCCTCAGAAAAATCTAACACCAGTTTCGCATGAAGCCTTCTTTTCTCTGGTTAACTGCCCACCTGCAGAATGATGACGTGCTCTGAGAAAATCCAATTCAGGGCACATAACATTTAATACCTACTACGTGTCACTCACTGGCAGGTACTTTATGTGTCCTGTTACATATAAGACACACAGAGGTTTTCCCAATTTTATGGATGAGGCAGTCAGATCAGACAGAACAGCCTAGACGAGGTCATATGGTGAAGGAGGACCAGAATTCCAGGACAACCCTTGCCGCTCTCAATTCCAGGTAACACAGTGCCTCGAAGTGTCAGCTACACCACATGCTTCCGTAAGCAGCAAGTCAGAGTGGGCATAGAAAGCATAACTGAGGTTAAAATGCTACATCTAAGTCATTCAAAAGTATCCGGATTCAGCCAGTAATAAACTAAACGTGTAAGGTTATCATTCAAAAGACAGACCAAAAGGATTCCCAACTGGAGAAACCCCACGCCTCGCAGACCCCTTCCGTGCCATCTCTCCACGAGCGAGCCGTGTTCCAGACTGCTGTCGCACTGACGGCGGCCGGAAAACTGCACAGGCGCTCATGTTCCCACGCTTAACGGAATCTGCAACACTTCCTTAAAACCCCAAGAACTGACTCCAATCATAAAACAGTGTCTCATCTAATCCAGGAAGTTTAGGTTAAAAAAAAAAGTGTTCCCTCTTCAGTGTCACTTTGCCAGCCACAGTGCCCCCAAGCCCTGCACCCCATTCTCCATCGGGCGGCATGCAGGGTCGGGTGACAGTGAGGCTGTGCTTACCCAGTCTCCCACACGGACCCCCAGTCCAATACTTAAAACTATGTTTAATACGTATACAATATAAAATGTTATTTCATATTACATCATATTACCCTTAGTATTTGATACTCTTCTTGCTCAGGAAATTATCCCCTATTTTTCCCAAACATCCACCCCTCGGCTCACAAACCCACCCAGCCCCCCAATTTTCTCGTTTGCAACCATCTTGGGCTAGGTGACAGAGACAGCCCGCGACGGTAACACAGGCACACAGTGAACAAGGGGCATTTCTCTCCGACACGAGCTACTCACTTCTTCCGGGTAGAAGTACTGGAGATGACTGAGTGGGAAGACAGATTCAAATCCATCTCTGAAGGAATCGAATTGCCTAGAAACGCCTTCATTTAGTGCCCAGAATATAACCAGCTGTAAAAAGAAAGGTCTTTTAAAAACATTGACAAGATTTCATATCTCTTTCCTACCAATGTACTGGGTACAGTGAACACATCCTTCCAGATCACTTTAAAAACAACAGAAAAACCTCACGAATTAAGTCTTTAAAATTATCTCCCCCAAAACCACATAAAGGATCTCTCAGGTCAACTTCTAACTCGGGGCCGGGCCAGTAAGAAAATGTAAAAAAAAAAATTACAATGAGCATTTATTTTTAGTGTGTTTTAAAAATTCATTTACATAAAACCCTGATGGCACAGAACAGTACCATGCCAGATGTGAAGCAAAGCAACGCCTCTCAAGAGGATAAAATGTTATTAAGAATTAAAGATAATGTGTCAAGATGCCCAATAACCAACTGTTAAGTGTTCTGAATTTTTAATGTGAAATTTTTATATCTAGATCCTGATTAAGTTCTTAGAACCAATGCTTCTGCAGTGGACTTTCACTTAGAAAAAGGCAAAGTCTGGAAATGTAGTCACGTGAAACTGGAAAGTAACAGAAAGCATCGGTTACTGGTCCAACAATATCTGGCTCCGGTTAAGACACTGGGTTCAAGAAATACAGGACCTATTCCGACAAAAATAAAAACAACAGCATTTTGTTGAAAGAAAAATACAAGCACTCTTAAAAATTCCTTTCAGAGAACCTTAATCTGGATGTTAACTCATCATTTACCAATAGGCTGAAAGGTTAGCTTTCTCAAAGTTAGGAAAAGCAGCAGCTAGTGTGATCAGACAGTCCTGTGAATATTAAAGAAATGTTTAACAGTCACAGAACTGTTGGGTATGTCAAAAAATATTTGAAGACCTTGCCTATCTACTCACTTTCTCTAAGAGAAAAAGAAACCAGAGCCAACCTTTTTCAGAGGTTCTATCTAAACTCCCCACTATAGTTTAGGGGCGCCCGGGTGGCTTAGTCGGTTAAGTGTCCGACTTTCGCTCAGGTCATGATCTCACGGTTCGTGGGTTCGCGCCCCGCGTCGAGCTCTGTGCTGACTGCCAGCTCAGAGCCTGGAGCCTGTTTCCGAGTCTGTGACTCCCTCTCTCTCTGACCCTCCCCTGCTCACGCTGTCTCTCTCTCTCTCCTAGAAATAAAAATAAAACATAAAAAAAAAAAAAAAATCCCCACTATAGTTTGGCAGAAAACCCAAGTCTGGGTATAAGTGGTTTTTGATCTTGAACACAATGATCTTTCCACTCAGGGTCAGAAATTGACCAAAAGAAACTTTTCAAAAAGTAGTAATAAAGACCCATATAGGATGGAACTTAAAATACAATCTCTTTTTAACACAAAATTATTTTCCCTTAATTTAATAAATATAGTCAAGGACTATGAATCAATTATCTGAAAGTCCTCATTATTCCCATAAACGTGTGTGTGTGTGCGCGCGTGTGTGTGTGTGCGTGTGTGTGTGTGTGAGAGAGAGAGAGAGAGAGAGAGAGAATAATGTCTAGTTTTGCCTTGATAGACAGAATGCAGTTTAATGAGAACACAAGTGATGGCTCCTTTTCACTGATTTGTTTTAAACAAAGACAGTAAGAGGTTTATTAGTATTCAAACTCGAAGAAAGTAAATTCAAGGTCATATATAAGGCTTCATGAAATATCTGACAGGTTTTGTCAAGTGCAGCGATCTTGGGTGTCAAGGGTCTCAGGCAGAGGGGGGCAGGCTCCCGGGACAGGTGCTTTCGCTCTCTCTCAGAACAGTGCCCACAGAAGTCCTGTCACTACGTTAGCCTTTTCCCCAAAGGGCGCCACGATACGTACTCTTAGATATTCTTCTAAATTGTGGATAGTGACTGGTATATCCTTTCCTCCTTTCTTCAGTTCGATGTTGGGAAACCCTGGCAGAGTGAAATCCAATCCTAGATCTTCAACTGAGCAGCCGTTCATAGTCAGGGTTTCTAATGCATATTGTAGACTCTCTTTGGTCTAAAAAAGGGGATGGGAGATGTCAAGCACAGCAATTCAGTTGCTTACGTGTCTGTGTCTATAAAACAAAATATATACTAATAAATTTTACGGGTTCCTTCAGCTCTTAGAATATTTCTATTTTTGTCATAATCTACACATGACATAGATCACAAAGGAAATAATCTTAACCACTTCAGGATCCAACTATTTTCATATGGGGGAAAACAAGATCACTTAAGTGTTCCTTCAAAACGAGATGTCTACTCCTCAATCTGACTGAATTTCAAATCAGATTTCACACAAAGTCTCAATAGTTTAGATGATGGTTAATTTAAGAGTGGCTAACAGGGCCAATTTTTTCCTAAATTCTGTATTAATCTTAATGAATGTATTAGTCTTAACCTATCTAGGTGTGTGTGTACACACACACACACACACACACACACACACCCCTACATATATGTACACACATCAAATACTAATTAATAGTCAGGAAACTGTAAATACAAAGAAAGTACTATCTAGTAATGGTGATTAACATTGTTCCTACTGCAGAGCGCAGGTCTAGGGAATACCCTGGAGACTTCTCATTCAATCACTTCAGGACTAGTGTAACAGACCTGTAGCCACACAGTAATGCTGCAATTAAGAAAAGTTCCAACAAAGTCCTCAAGTCCTACTCTGAAGATGAATTTAAAAAAAACAATTTGTATCATTCACTTTGTTCAATGCTTAAGAATATGAAAGGCTTATATAAAAAAAAATTTTAGATTAGAAATCAAAGACCAACATGCAAAACTGCAAATACTGTCTGAAAATAAAGGTGTCTGGCGGAGAAAGGGGCCAAGTGACTTTCTAAGTTGGAGAGATCTCTAGGTATGAAATTCCTGACAGCTAAACAGTCTAGGTGCAAGAAATTAGTCATTTAAGCTAAAAAAAGGTAGGAAGTTCTGATTTAAAATTAGTCATTTTTAGAAATACTCATTTAAACTTAGTCATTTTTTAATTTTTCTTAAAAAAAATGTTTATTTATTTTGAGAGAGCATGCACACACACTGATGAAGCCACCCGGGCATTTTTAAAATGAGTCACCTTTAAAAAGGGAAATAAATAAAGGCTGCTTAGGCTTCCGCAGGTTTCAGAACGCAGAAGGGGCAGCAGCCTGAAGCCTGAGGTATAACGGCCTGAGGACTACGGCCGTGCGGCCTCATCTGTCAAAGCCCGTGTTTCCGTCTGTCCTCCTCTGGTGCACATTTGAGGTCACCTGACCGAAGGCCTTTCATTTTACATTTGAAATATTCTTCAATCACTATCATCTCTCTAGTTTAATGTTCTCCCACCGGAAAGCTCTCCAAACTGTCCCCCACCTCTTGCACAGATCCCGGTGGTCACTGCTATGCTAATGGCAGGTCTCTCCTCCCATAGCCACACTTAAAAACCATCTTCTTTATAAAGGTTTGCATCATAAAACGCCATCATTGCGGCACCTGCGTGGCTCAGTTGGTTAAGTGTCTGACTCTTGATTTCGTCTCAGGTCATGATCTCATGGTTCATGGGATGAGCCCATGGACAGTGAGGAGCCTGCTTGGGATTCTATCTGTCCCTCTCTGCCTCTTCCCTGCTCACTCTCGTTCTCTCTCAAAACAAATGCTATCATTGAGAGGAATCTAGAATATACAGTGTCCTCGAGATGTTTTAAAAGAAATTCACTATTCATTTTTCAGGTCTTTCATTAAATCCTATTTCCCATGTAACTTTCGAGACTTTAAACTACCAAGTTTGCTCCATCAGTGTACTTTAAAAACAATGAGGGGAGGGTTTGGAACCCACGCCATTCTTCACGTGCTGGATGAAAGTCGGTTAATAGAGTAAATCAGTTTTTGGAGTCTGGTTTCTGTGCTATGCATTTTATACTTTTAAATTGACATCAAAAATAAAGATCAGATAAAGATTAGAAGAACAAATTACAAAAGATTTCAGGAAGAAAACCAGGTGGCATACTGCAAAATGTGTAAGAGTGAAGGCTCCAGGGAAAGGCTGGGGTGTGAACTCTAGCCCTGCCCCCATTTCTAGGCATGCGACCTCGGTGACCTCGGCAGGTTACTCAGGCCGTCTGCCCTGGGTTTCTCATATGTAAAACAGGATACCAGAAAGACCTAAATCTCTGAAGGGGGGTTGCGGAGGAAATGAATTAAGATACATATGGCACTTAGAACAGTTCCGTGAGTTTTACTTTCTTTCTTTCCTTTTATTTATTTATTTATGGCCGTTATTTATCCAAAAGCTGATCCTAAATAAGACTATTATTTGTTATTAAAATTTCGAAGTTGGTAAGCATAAATATGACTCCAAAAATCCTAAGACAACAAATTGTACACGGAAAAGATGGACTTGGCCTCTTTTAAATGCCAATTTCTCTCAATAAACAAACATTTCCCCCAAATCACCAATTAATACTGAAGATAAAATTCCCTTACAAATCATTTTCTTCTCTGATAACAAGGCCTTCTAAAACCCATCTACAGTCTACAGTAAGCTCTTCTCCTGCTTATCAAGAGATGTGACACTTTCCCCAGAGAATCTTCCCTCCTCTTACTTTACATAATTTGTAAAGTGGGAGTTGCTTTAAAATGGGGCCACGTTATGTGCCCAGACACAGCTATCTGAATCCGTGCCATTTTTTTTTTTTAAATACAACTTTGTCCTCTTCTAATGTCTGACACAGAACCACTATTAGTCTCAGGCTGGGTAAATAATCTTTAATCCGTCATCAATGTATAAAGAATACACATTCATGATATAAAGTGCAAGATGACTCATTCTAATAGAGAAGAAGCCTCAGTGGAGAAGGTGCTACTGAGAAACAGTGAACACCTGTAATGACCTTTAAAATTATTTTCCTGAGATCTTTCTAGAAACAGATGGACTGTTACTAAATAAAGCCACCTTTCCAGAAAAACAATCTATCCTGAGAATAATTTTATTGATTCAAACGCTTACTAAAAGAACTCAGGGACACCTGGGTGGCTCAGTCAGTTAAACATCTGCCTCTTGATTTCAGCTCAGATCATGATATCGTGGTTTCGTGAGAGAACCCCGTGTTGGGCTCTGCGCACTGACCACACAAAGCCTGCTTGAGATTCTCCCTTTTTCCTCCCTCTCTGCCCCACCCCCGCTCCCATTCAGTCTCTCTCAAGATAAATACTTAAAGAGAGACAGAGAGAGAGAGAGAGAGAATTCAGTATGATACAGTACCTGCCCAGGTACATAAAGCCTATCTAAAATTTAATAAACAAGAGCCCTATGGTTTCAAGTAAGGAGTGTATTTTATTTGTTAATCAAGCTGCTTATTTATCACCTGCTGTTATTATAGGTCATCTTACCCACTGTGAAACCTTTTCAGTTATTCTAATAAAAAAATTAAAACTCTAAAATACAACATTAATATAAAATATTAACTGGGCCAAATATAAACCACTTAACAAAGACCTCATCCTATAAGAAAGTGAATCACTTGACCACTTCCTTATCTTCTAAGCTTACCTGGGATTTATCTTGTTCAAGTCTTTTCTTCTGTCTGACAATGTCTTCTAGGTGGTACACTGATCTGGCTACAACTGGGTCGATGTCAAACAAATCGTGCGATGTCAATGAAGTTTCTTGCCGTAGCATCCACTTATAAAAGGGTAAGCCAAGGGGAAGGTCCACCTGAAAGGGAATATACAAAAAAATAAAACAGTCACACTAAGCTTCTAGATTGTCTGAGTTTTATAACTGATACTTTAAGAGGTCATTTATAAAGGATGAGTAATACCCTCACCCCACCAAATAAAGCCCCCATATTTTGGAACGGTTTCTCTCTCTACACACAACTGTTCCCATTTAAACTCAATTTGGGGCCCTGATACTGTGAAAAACTTAGTACACTGAAGAATTCTATTTAAAAAAAATTGACCCTAAGGGGCGCCTGGGTGGCTTAATCGGTTAAGCGTCCGACTTTTGCTTAGGTCATGATCTCGCAGTTTGTGGGCTCGGGCCCCGCGTCGGGCTCTGTGCTGACTGCCAGCTCAGAGCCTGGAGCCTGTTTCAGAGTCTGTGACTCCCTCTCTCTCTGACCCACCCCTGCTCACGCTGTCTCACTGTCTCTCTCTCTCTCTACCCCCTAGAAATAAATAAAACATTAAAAAAAAAAATTGACCCTAAAAAGGTACCTTTCAATGATGGACATATATTCTCCATAAAAGCCGCAAACTAAGATGTTTATAGGAATCTTCCTCTATTTGGGGTGGAGTAAACTAAATTCCACTGTAGTTTGTATTACTGCACATTTGGAAAAAAAGAGGTGGAAAGGAAGGACCAACTAATTAAAACTGAAAAAGTGTAACTTTTAAAGAAACTCAGGGTAGCCGGACAGTTCAGTCAGTTAAGTGTCTGACTCTTGATTTCGGCTCAGATCATGATCTCACGGTTTGGGAGTTCAAGTCCTGCATTGGACTCTGCACATCTGAAAAGCCTGCTTGGGATTTTCTATCTCCTTCTCTCTCTGCCCCTCCCCGGCTCCATGCACACATACGTATTCTCTCTCCCCAAATAAATCAAAACATTAAAATTTTCAAAAAATAAAAATAAAAAATAAAATACAGCATTAAGTGCAAGGGGTTAAAGTTACTTTCATACTACAGGTACAAAAGCGTCGACAAGCAAATAATCCTAAACTTACCAATCTGAAATCCATGATAGCCTTGGCCATTAATTTGCCTAAGAAGCGAAACTTCATCTTAACCTTTGCGATATGAGCGGGCTTAGCCGTCCTACCAAAGGGAAGCGCAAACAGGCCCTGGAGGTTTTGAATATACTTGGTCCCTTCTTGGCTTCCTATAAAATGAGCAAGTCATGAAACTTTAGATGCTACTTCCCAGAACAAAACAAAACAAGACAAAACGTGGTAACTAAGAACACTTAAGAAATGCAGTCTTCTCAAAATCAGAAGGCAGATCACAGAATGAAGACCTCTAGAGCTGGAGGGCTCTCTTTTATTTGATGACAGAGAAAACAAAGGCTAAAAGGAATCAAGGTCAGAGAGTGTGGGAGTTTACCAGAAGTTAAATACATTTAATGAATTGTAATGGCCCTTTTAGCCGATGTGAAAACCCTAAACTGACTCAAACGGACAGTACCTTTTGGATTGCTGAGAGTCACCTCTTCACCTCTCCAGAGACCCAAGTCAGCTCTCTGTAGTTCCTGAGATACAAGTGCATAAAACTCCAGTGTAGGCCCAAGACCTGTACCAACCTACAGGAGAACAAAAATAGAGCCATTTCAAACTTCAGATCTTACGCTGCCTTTTAAACCTGCCAGCCTTTGTGCAACGCAGATGCCAACAGCAACTATTTATCGGACGTGTTACTGCCCGGACTGTCCCGTCTTCCCTCTGTCTTGGTCACCCGGAACAGGAACCAGCAGCCCCGTACCCCCTTTCTCCCCAGAACCCCAATGCTATCACGGCAAGGATCCAACTTATACACGGGTATCAGTGCCACTACAGCTGTCCCTTCCCCGGGGAGTAAGATGGCTTTGTCTGAGTACGGATCTCTTTCCAGAGCTCTTTGCCTGAAACCAGGTCACATGTCATCCCCTCAGGAGAAGCATGCTTTTCTGCCCACTTGCTCTGCTCCTTTTATCTTTTTTAAGGACTTCTAGTTCACCTACTTAAGTGTTTATCACATCACAGCACTGCAATTTCATTATGTGCTTGCGTTTCTCACTCAAGGATAACTTTAATTCACCTTTGTACCTTCAGTGGTGCCTGGGCACACACCAGCCATTTACCAGAGGTTTGTTGAACAAACCAGGAACAAGGGAAGGTCAGAACTCATGCCAACATGCACCCACGGGGCTAACTTAGCTTCAGAGCCTCACGGTGCACTAGGAACTCCGCGGAGCTTTATCAGTATGTATACGGGATGGTGAGCAGGCCCTGAAGATTCTCGACTGACATGTCTGATTTTTGAGCCTGGGCCAGCCCCAAAGTGACTCTATAGCCTTGAATGGAAACCCCTCCTCCATGAGAAATATCCTGTGTCTATGTTCATAGTCTGGTTATTCCTTCATATTTCAAGGTCCTGCCAGCTCAGACCATAAATGAGATATTCAGCTAATTACAAGTTAATATCATACTTTATATGCTGCATTTAACCATACTCCTGGTGAAGAAAACTAGAGTTCCCTTACATAAGATCACCTGTAAATAACAGGCATTATTTTACTCTTAAAAAGTACCCACGCGGGGTGCCTGGGTGGCTCAGTCGGTTAAGCGTCCGACTTCGGCTCAGGTCATGATGTCGCGGTTCGTGGGTTCGAGCCCCGCATCTGGTTCTGTGCTGGGAGCTCAGAGCCTGGAGCCTGTTTCAGGTTCTGTGTCTCCCTCTCTCTCTGCCCCTTTCCTGCTCATGTTCTGTCTCTGTCTCAAAAATAAACTATTAAAAAAAAAAGTACCCATGCTGGTTCAAATGTAAGATACAATCCACCAAATGTTTCAGTCTGGAACTCTGCAAACAGTGATCTATCGGGTTGGATGTGGTGGCACCTTCAGGATCCATTTCCATCCCTTTGTTAGTGTTCCACAGCAGTAAATGGCACCTTCATTCACCCCAGATGCCAACAAAACCTTGGCTCTTCTCTTTTTCACTCTCCACATTCCAACCCATCATTAAATACCATAAGCCCCACCTTCACAATATATTCTAAGCCGGTCACTGCCATCGCTCCTCATCTGGTCTACTGCAAGCCCTCCTCCACGGTCTCTGTCTGCACCAGCAAGCTCTGCATCTCCTAGGCTCACAGTGCCGACAGAGGCCTCCCATCTCATGTAAAGCAAAGACTCAAGTTCTTCCATGCGTGTCCTCTGTGACCCCTCTCACAGCTGGACTCCCGACTTCTAGCAGTCATTCCACAACAGGCCAGGAATCTGTCGCAGGGCTTTTGCTTCTTGGTTCTTTCGCTAGAGACACCCTTCCCTAAATGGTAATGACTCACCTCTGCTCCACTGCCCTCTTAGCCACCCTCTCCCTTCCCCATCACGATCCATTTCATTTTGATTTTTCTTCATCTTGTGGCCTAACATATATGTATGAAGAAGATTGTGTGTGCTGACTTTCCCAAACTGAAAAAAGTTCTGTGATGGTAGGAATTTTGTTTGCTTTGCTTCGCTAAATACTGGGTAGTGGAAGAGATGGAAAGAAGAGAAGCAGAGGAAAAGAAAAAACTGCAGTAACATCTGATATCCAGCAGAGGGCGGGTTAGAGTCACTTAACTTTTTCTCCCTTCAGCGTAATTATTCCTAGGCTAAATAGAAATCACAAATCAGATCAGATCAACTTCCTTCATCCAAGTAATAGTTATTTCTAAAGGTAAAACAGACTTAAAATATTAAGTGGCACGGGTATCACTGTAAACCCGTCACCACCGCAAATCTCTGTGAGGGTGAAAGGAGCAGGTCAAAGCTGAGAGCTCTGGCAATTCGCCCCAAGCCCTGCGCTGGCCAGCGGCACTGCTGTACGTCAGCCTGATCTTTTCGGGCATCTCTGTTCCACTCAGCCACTCCAGTAAAAAGGTAGGGAATTTGGTTTTACTTCATTTGCTTTTAAAGGAAAGAAAAGCATAAAGCTCTAGAAATAAAAACAAAAGAAAAACAAGTTTTGACATCTCTAACTCAAAGCACTGCAAATCTTTTTCTTTCAAAAGCTAACCATTATGTGCCAGCACTTACCACGTGCCACTGTTCTGAGTGTTTTTCACATCTTAGCTCATTTTAGTAATTCTAACAAGATGAAAAAGGTCCAGGTCTTACGGCCTGTTGAGGCATCACCGAGGAGTTTACATAATGGTGCCCAGCATCACAGTCAGTCAATGCTGGTGCCAGGCTCCACAGTCCATGCTCCTAATGGTTCTCCACCCCCAGAGGCTGGTCATTTGTAGCCCCAGCCAATCCTGAGGCTTGAAGACGCTCTGAGCCCAGAGATCAGTTTTGTTCTTCCCTGGCTTACCAATCATCTCTTGTTCAGGTAGGGCCCATTTTGATTTGACACTGTGAATTAGGATTCTTCAAGAGCTACTCTGAAGTTCCTATTTAATATGACCTGAGGCCCTTTGTATGTAAAAAGCCAGTACTCCTCCCAACCCGTCCCCATTGAAGTCAGCTCCCAGAATCTTTTCCAGAATCGGTAGGTAGGGCCCATCAATGAAGATTATAAACTCATGATTTCTGTATCAGTAATTCATTCCTAATGACCTCAAAATAATCAATGTGATGTGGCTCTGAACTTCTGTAGGCTCCATGTAAGATGCAATTTGAAGAGAGCAATGAAGGATGAGAGAAGAAAGGAAAGACATTCCTAGCAAGAAAACAGTATTTTGGAGTAAAAAAGTAGAAACCATGTTAAAATAAGCTCAGTTAAAAAAGTCAGAGTGGGAGCAGAGGTCTTGCAGTTTTATGAAGAAGAAATTTGGGCACATAAACATCTAAAAACTATATCCTTCGAGCAAGTGGCCCAACCACTTTGGAATCAAAAACAGATCCCAATTTCTTATCCTGGCATGCAAGGCCTCCCCTCAACCTCCCTTTGCTCTGGCACTTCTGGAGCAGTTACTCACTTCTGCCACTCACCACCAAGCCCAATCCTTTGCTCAAGCCACGGAATTTTTGGTCCCTTAATTCTCCCACTCTCTTCCATGAAGGTTTAATTCTATGGCCCATTGGCCCTCATGGCTCTGCCCACACACTCCCAGGACAGCTGCATCTGTGTGAACGCCTCGTTCTCCGGACACCTCTACCACTCACTGGCCACACACCTTTGTCCTGTGACTTCCCAACTACATGGTCATCCTCTGACCATAGGAAACTCTGCCATAACCTGGATCACTAGCACACTGGTACACCTCCAGTACACAAGTACTTCAAGTTTTAACTTTGATGACCGAATTCTCTCAAATTAGCTTTTCAAAAGCCTTGAGGTGAAGATGAAAATACCTAAGAAAATGATGAAAATTCAAAGTCATAGTTAGAATTACTTGGATTACTATAGGTCATATTGTAGAGTGTTAGAGATTTTGCTATAAACCACATTCTATAGAGAAGAAAACTGAGAGGCAGAGATTGGCTATTAGAAATAATTGGTGTAACAGAAGGCTTGAAAATTTTATGTCTGTAAAAGTTTCAGAAGACCAAAAATTCTTAAATTTCGTCTTAAAACGATTTAGAGGAAAGAGGGAAGAAAGTATCCCCAAGGGACTCTGTATTTCATAATACAAAGAGAGAGAAAATAAATATTTGAATATGCTGATGTACTGTCCTGGCTGTTTAAAAGCATCTCAAAAGAAATAAATGACAGAGATTAGGAAGGAAGTAAAACTGTCTTCTTTCACAGCCGACATGACTGTCTAACAACACAGGTCAGCAAACTACAGCTCTGGCCCACTTCCTGTTATTTTTGTACCATCTGCAAGGTAAGAATCGTTTTTTACAATTTGAATGGTTGAAAAAAATCTTGAATAGTATTTCACAATATGTGAAAATTCTATGAACGACAAACTTCACTGACAATAAAATTTTACTGGAACACAGCCAGGCACATTTGTATATGTACTATCTACAGCTGTGTTCATGCTTGTACAAAGGCGAAACTGAGAAGCTGTGGTGGGAGTCTGAGGGGCCCCACCTGAATATTTACTATCTGGCCCTTTACAGAAAAGTTTCCCAAGCCCTGGAATCCTAAGTGATCCATTAAAAAGTCATTAAAACTAATAATTAAGTTTTAACAAGGTCGAAATCCGAGGGTCAGGGGGTAATTTCCTGGGGTATATAAAAAGCACAAACCAAAAAAAAAAAAAGGATAAACTAGATTTTAGCACAACTAAAACCTTCTGCTCTTCCAAAGACCTTTCACGGGGAAACTGAAAGATGAAGCACAGACTGGAATAAAATATCTGCAAACAGCTATCACATGAAGAACTTGTATCCAAAGTAATAAAAACTCTCAACAGTTTAATCATAAAACCCAATGATGAAAAAGTGGACAGAATGCTTGAACACTTCTCCAGAGAACATACATGAATGGCCAATGAAACGAATGGGAATGAAAATATCATCATCATCAGAAAAATGCAAATACAACACATGAAGATATCATTACAAACCCACCAAAATACCCCAAATTAAAAAGATGGTACCCAAGGGTTGGTGAGCATGTGAAGCAACTGAAACTCACACGCCCCATCACTGATAGGAATGGAAAATGGCAAAGCTACTTTGGGAAACAGTTTGGTGTTTCTCATCAAGTAAAAACATGTCTTACTAAATAACTTAGCAATTCATCCCTGAACTATTCACCCAAGAGAAAGAAAAACCTAGGTCTATAAAGTCTCATACACAAATGTTCATAGTGGCCTTAGGGGAAACTAGGGGCACCTGGGTGGCTTAGTCGATTGAGTGCCTGATATGATTCCGGCTGAAGTCATGATCTCATGATTTGTTGAGTTCGAAACCTGCATCAGGCTGTGTGGACGGTGCAGAGCCTGATTGGGATTCTCTCTCTTCCTCTTTCTCTGCCCCTGCCCCACCCGTGCATGTTTGCTCTAAGATAAAACTTTAAAAAAAAAAAAAGAAAGAAAAAAAACTGGAAACTAAAAAGTGTATCGCCTAGTAAGTAAACATTTTGGGAGATATCCATACAGCAGACACTTAGTATTAATGATAAAAGGAATCAAACTGATCTATGCAACTACAGGATGAATCTGAAAAGCAAACACTAAGTGCTAAAGAGTAACACAAACGGCTATATACCTAGATTACACTTCCTACTGCACTATGAGAAAGACAAAACTACAGGACAGAAAACAGACCAATGGCTGCCTGGGAATGGGGGTGGGGTGTGGACATGTGGACATGAGAATTTGTACAATTAGACCTGTGCATGTTCTACACGTACCCCGCGTGTCTGGGGGAATTTCCCCACTCTGTCACTGCTGCCCTGCGGGGACATCACATAAGTCCACGGTGTAGGCTACCTATGGTCATATTCAGCAAATGCTTAGGCTCTATGCATTTATTACACAAGTCATCTATCTCGGTAACCGTGCATTTATTATAAAGCAGTTCAAACATTCTGAAAGGTATGGTTTAAAACACTCTTCCACTTCACCAACTTAACAACTGCATAGACATTTGTTCTCATGCAAGAGAAAAAAAAAAAACCAAAACTCTCTCTAAATAGACAACTTAACTCTGGAAAATGGAGAGCTTAGATCATCTAAGAGAAAACAGAGCCAATCTCGTTTCTAGATAAATTTCCCGACTGTCTTTTAGAATTTGAGAGGACCAACGAACTCTTCCTGACGGCACAAGTGTAGCTGAAAAAGCACCAACACTCATAAGCTCACCTCATTTTCATACTGGATTTCTAACATGGCCCGGGAGCTCCCCAGATCCTGCATCACAGACTCGGCCTGTTTCAGCAGCTCCTCTCTGTTCACAGTACGCTAAAAAAAAAGAAAGTACAAGGGTGAAGAAACTATGCGCACATCATACTTTAATAAACAGGTGGCATTTATCGAAGTGCGCCAAAAAAAAAGAGTTGTTAAAACTATTTCTTTAGAAGTATGCCTCGGAAAAGGTTAACAGAAGTGGCTGCACTGCTACAGATACCCCGCAAAGCTAGATGGGAAGTGCCAGTGTCCCCTCGAGCCCACAACACATTCAGAAAATCCAAGGTGGCAAAGAAGGATCTCTGTGATCCTGCCAGACACCAGTGCAAGTAAGTTAGAGCTGCAGCTGCATGACTCCCCTCCCCAAACTGGGGCGTGTGTACAGTCATGTAAGGGAGAAACCGGTACGGGGGTGGCTGGTGAGACAGGTGAGCTGAAAGCTCCTGGCTCTGACCTGCAGAGACCCTACAGGCCCAGCTACAAACATCTACTCGGGAGGTTCCTGGGGACAAGACAGGTCCTGCTAGGTTTCCAATCCCAGCAACACCACTGTTCATTCCGTTCTAATGATACAAGTAAAGACAGAAAGAGCAAGGCTTTAAGAAAGAAAAAAAAAAGTACTTTTTTCTTGTTGCCTCTCATTCCTTCTAACCCCTCTTTTAATGTCACTACTAATGGCTCTCATGAGTCTTGGAGTGAAAGGTTTTGGAAAAGACAGTCTTGAGTAAGAATCCTCAGCACAAAAAAGGAAGGTTAACAGAGAACTCGTAAGTAAAAGGCAGTGCAGGGTCAGAGACGTCGACTGGGGTCTCTGCCGGAATGGCTCAGAGCAGTGAGGTCGGATCTACGAATGTGGAGCCAAGATGAGAAGCCCAGGAAAATGAGATCAGCAGCACAGGCACTTGAGCTGGAAATTACACCAAGAATCCGGTTTCAGTCATTTCTGATTGGACTGATTTGTGAAGGGAAGAAAGTTAATTCTACCTACTACATAAAACATCAATTATAAAAGGGAAGCTACAGTTTGAGGTCCTAACTTAAAAAAAAAAAGTGGCATCAGTAAGAGAAGACAAGACTCTCTGTTAACACAAGAGAAAAAAACAACTGCAGAAATTATTTCAGAAACCGGAAGAAGGGACTCTTGAAGAATCACAAAGAGCCCAGTTCCAAGAGCTTGAGAGGAAAACATGGCTAATCCAAGTGATAAAACCGACAAGCCAAGAGAGGGCTGTGACTGAGCTACAGCCCTGGCCCAATAGGCATGTTCAGATGCACCACATTTCTGGTTTTCCTATTACTTTCAAAAGCCCACTTTGATTTACCTTTAAATATTTGAGGAGAGAAACTTACTTTTTTTCTATCCAATCTAGGTGCAACTCTGCTATCTTGAGAATCAGACTGGTTGATCTCTGGGTTGGTATCAAGTAATCTTTGCATTGCTCGATCCCGATCAAATGCAGTTACATAAAAAAGCATTTGTCGGGTATCAAAAGGGAAGAAAAATGGGCTGTAAAAAGATGTGATATAGATTATCTGCATTAGAATCAGAAACCATACAAACCCCTATATTAGAAACAAGTTTTAATAGGATACAGAATAAATATAAACAATAAAAATGGTCTAGGCAAGCTAACTTTGAAGAATTTTCATAATCCTTTTATGAAATGCCTAAGTGATTAAGTAATAACATATTAAGAATTTTTTTCCTGTGAAATCTGAACTTCAACTATTAAAATCAGGTCTATTCAAGATTATCTTTGAGTTACCCAAAGACCTTCAGGAAATGTAACATGACTAGAGAAATTTTAGATTTAAAATATAGTTTTAAGTCTCCTCACTGCACTTTGCTGCCACCCCAGCCCCACACCACGTACACAGAGATAAGAGATGACGGCTGTACTGGTTCATGGTTCTCCTCTCAGCTTTGGCACTTTGAAGTCACTCAAACCTGCCAAACGGCCAAGCTGATTTCCAAAGAATGAACCTGGCAGTAATACAGCTTCTATTGCCTCCTGATGTAGGATTTTGGGAGTTCTTGACACAGAGCTGCTAAAAGTACTTCCTCTGATGACCCCAATGTTCAACATTTGTTCTGTCCAATACAGGTAGCCACATAAAGGCATGGCTAGTGTGACTAAAAATTTCTAATTTACTTAATTTTAATTGATCGAAATGTAAACAGCTGTGTGTAGCTACTGACTAATGAACAGTGCAATTTTACGGTCTCTGAGAATATATGTCTGGATCCAAACGGGCACAGATAATCAACCAACTATACCTTTGGAGTCCAATTCTGTAATGGCAGAGGATTTTAACCTCCTTAATATCCTTGTGTATTTCATACATACAGACACATACTGCCACGAAGATCCCCTAAGAGCCCCAGCTAGCCTCCTCTGGATGCTAGAGCTATACTACATACTCAGCAAGTTGCCATCAAATATGAAAATGTTACTTAAACACATTTAAACAGCTTCATCAAAGACTATGTTTTTTGTGATGAAATGTATAAAGACCAACACAACGATAACACTCCCAAAGCCACCATTACAGAAATGATCATCTTACCAGGTTTTTCCTAGCTCAGTCAGCCACGTTGGGATGTTTCCTGTCATGATCACTAGAGGATCCTGAAGCTGCCTATTTGCTTTTGCTGTCAACTTACTGTTAATAAATTCACTAGTTGGAATAATTTCCTTGCACATTGCATTCTGTAAAATGTTAAAAAGACAACAAAAAGGTCTATATGTGGTAAAACATTAGGATTATATTTACTAACTCTTTCTTTGCCTCCAAATAGGTACCCAGAGGGCCTGGATTTCAGCTGGTTCCCAACATACAATACACAGCCTTCCAGTGGAGTGTCCCAACCTAAAGGACAACTTGTACAACGCACTCGTACTGTCCTGATCGCTGAGGCAGCAGCTAATGCTCGTGCGAGGCCAATTCCTTCATTCTGTTTTATATTATATAAATATTAAAGGCAGTACATAACTTTCACTTCATTTTTTATATTTTAACTTACACATATCAACTTTTGCTTAATCAGAGAAAGAATTTTAACTATGGAAATTCACATTCATATTTCTTCTTGCAGCCTAACTTAATAAAGTTAGAACTAAAAGAGCATTAATTCGAGAATGTAGGCCAGCAACAAAAAGTTGGGGAGAGGTGCCTGGGTGGCTCGGTTGAGCTTCTGACTTCAGCTCGGGTCATGGTCTCATAGTTCGTGAGTTCAAGCCCCACAGAGGACTCAACTGCTGTCACTGTGGAGCCCGCTACAGCTCCTCTGTACTCCCCATCCCTGGTCTGTCCCAGCTTGTACTCTCCCTCAAAAATAGTAAATAAATGAGCGAACAAAAAAAAAGTAGGGGAGGAACTCCCACTGTGAGTAAATTGTATTTCTCTGGGCTACGATCCCTGCAGTTAACTGAATCATTATTTCTGTTTTCTAGTACAACAGAAACTCATCAACTACTAGACAGAAACTACGGGTAACGTGCCATGAACAGCACAGCATGGGCAACTTCATCGGCAGACCCCATTACTCACATCATACAAGTAATACCAGTATCGACTGATGGCGTGTAAAACTCTTAAAAGAAGAATCACATCTAACGATGGGTCTTCAAAAGTTATATTTTCAGGTGGCGTGGATATGAGGTAAACTTCTAAAGGATTCGACACCGATGGGCACACTCCATCTAGAGGGCAAAAGATCAAGTTAAGTTTGATCAAAGTTACCAAGGCTACCCCCCAGTGGCACTGGTGTCATCTGATCACGCCTAAAATAGGAAGCAGAAGCCGTGATGACATAATGTCTCGTATTTTATCAGGGTACTGACAGCCTGAACGCTTTTTCCCTTTTATATTATACAAAAATCATCCAGGCTTATGAGAATTTTGCCTTCCTCCCATATCCAAATAAACACGGGAACGGAGAAATACTGACTGACTCATCTGCAATTTCCTCTTTCAACAGAAACAGCAGCTAATAATAAAATGGCCAGGAAAGAATAAAGACAAAATGTATAAATTTAAATTCACAAATATAAATTTCTTGGATTTTTAATTTTTATATCCAGCTTGAAATGACCATGTAAAATAGACAAAGACTGCCAACTGTCAATCTGTGAGAGATCTGGTTATTTAATTCAAGGATCAGGATAGAACAGACTGTGATAATTTCTGAGCGGATCTAGGACGCTTTTCTTCTTAGGTTTTACTAAGTAGTAGCATGGTCAGGAAGGGTGGGTGTGGACTGTTGGCATTTACTTTGTTACCATATACCGGAATTAAAACCACACACAACACTATTACTATAGAAAACAAAGGGCAATTTTAACACCAAAATACAGAAACAAAAATCTTAAAATATAAACCCTTTAAAAAGAACATAGTTATGGGGGAGGGAGTGGGTGTAAGAACAACAACAAACTCAAAAAATATTTGTCATAATGTTCTTATTTCGGACAACCAGAAAAAACTTCAGCAATTGACACAACTTAGTCTGGAAATCCCTGAGAGGGGTGGCCTCCATGCTATGATCTGCAGCCAATGCCCTGAAGCACTGCTACCGCCCCNATGAGCACGTGCAAACTAGGAAATACTACAAAAGGAAAGAGATCGGACTGGGAGGTGGCACTCCATTCTGTAATCATTATACTACCTGGCAAAACCTGTCATACCTTCTAGAATTATTAGAGTGCAATAAATGACAAAAATGAAGGGCCTGCCTGACCAAGATCAGTCTCTTCTTTGGTAAATGTGCTCCACTAATGAAATGTGTTTTAACCTTCACAAAAACAACGTTTTCATGGAAAGAGTATATGAGTTTTTTGTCAATTTTCTTCCAAAATTTAATTTTGCATACTTAATTTTACATTTGTGGTAATTTTGTATTCTCTAAACTAGATTCAAAGATTTGACACACAGATATAAATCATGACAAGAAGTCTACTGCCCCATGGCAATTTGTTTCCCCATCCCGTACACGAACTTACCGTGCCATAACTCATCATGCTTTTTTGCATTTCTAGGGGATGTTTTTGTTGGAGCTGTTTGGGCTCTTCCTCTTTTACCACCAACACAATCTTTATTACTTTCTTCATCCTCTCTCACGGGTTTGTACCTAAATTGAATGGAGAGCATGTAAACTAAATGTAGATCTTAAAAATAAAAACTATTCTTCAAGGACCAAAGTGTGAACAACAGACACTGGAGTTTCCAGTAGAACTCTGAGATCTATCCGGTTTGTCCTGACTTCTGGGTCTGAAGAATTACCAATGGCACCGCTTCCAGGGAGAGACCACGTTCTCAGGAGGGGCCACCTGAGGAGCTCAAGGGTGGTTCAGGGGAAAACAGATCTCTTTAATTAAATGTAAGCAGCAGGCATCACAGACAATGTGGGGAGACTGCATCTAAGTGCCTCTAAGGGCTCAAAGATGCCATGCTGCTCGTTACCTAAAGGAACTTCATCTTATGGAGATGTTTGTCTTATTTAAAGATCTGAAATGAATCTGAGAAGGTGACGTAACTATGATTATACCCCATGTACACGTTTTCTAGTAGACATAACAAAGGGAAGCACACACAGACACATGTACATGCGTGTACGCATTCATGCACAAAGAATGTGAAGTGGCTTTTGATAATAAAATGTAGGAGCTGGGTCTCCTCCCCTTACTTAAGCCATTTGTATGAATTCTAAAAAAACACACAAACAGCAACAAAGCTGATGAAAAACCAAACGAAGTCATTTTACTTGCCATATTGTATGAGTCTTTGTCCAAATACCAGCTCTTCCCAGAGGATTGCTCTCATCGTCCGTGGACTCCCTTTCATCTTCAGCCTGAATACTGAACTGCCGGACTGCCTGATACACAGTCATGTTATATGGGAGCAAGTGTTCTCCAATGTAAAACTGTAGCCTGTGTCTTACATTTCCTGAATTTAAGAACTGAGCAGCCTAATGAAGCAAAAGAAAATCTAGTTACATTACAAGCCCTGAACTTCATCCATTACAACATGGTGAGAACGGCACCTTACCAGAGACTCGTCTATTTCCTCGTCAGAGCCATCATCATCACTGTCTTCATCATCTTCTCTTACTCTTCCATACCCTAAGGACCCAAGAAGGCTGTTAACCTCCTAGCAATTTTACATGCCAGAGCCGAAATATACTGGTTAAATATACTCTTAGAAAACATGTATACTACACCTTGACCTATGTATGAAACAGATTCAAGAAAACCGCCACAAACAAAAATGCCATTTCCACTACATTACATTCCAGCTGACTGTAAGCAGTCAGCCCCTAGGAAATGTACCACATTTCCACATACTACGTATTAAATAAGTGATGGGAACCCAAGTTCCTGAAGCTAGGTTTGATCGGAAGTAGTAATAAAAGGGAAATCATTTATATATCCCTCAATATTCCCAGCCCACATGTACGAACGGACACAAAACACACATAGGGAAAGTACCTCTAACTACAAGGTATCTCTCGATAGCTTGTACCAAAGCCAGGGGGTCAATCTTGACAGGGCCGCCCTTCCACTGTTTCACATTTGCACAGTCTGGATGTCTTTGTAACTGGCATTTTAACTGATGGGTGTTGAAAAATTTTAAAGCCTGTGATCCTCTGTTGAGAGAAAAGCTCAAGATAATTTGTGAAAAAAAGTTATTCTATTATTTTCAAAATCAACATAATAATTCACACAGAAGATACTACAAATTACATTTTTTAAGGCACAAAATAAGCACTTACTTACCAGTTATGTAAATAGTGAGGCCAGCAATTTGACTTATTTAGTGAAAGTTATTAAAATAATAAAAGATGATGTACGTATGTACACATATGAAAACATTAAATCATCATTCTCTGTTCTTCTGTAAATCCAAGTGAGCAGAAATCCTCCCCACTGAGATTTAACCACTTCTCTAGAATAACAGTTCCACAAGTATTTAAGCATGCTCACTTCTGCAGTATTTTGCCATTGCCTAACTTAATTCTGTAGATTTAAAAACAAAAGAAAAAGCCCTCTCTTTTGCTTTCAAACAGTTCTGCTACAAAATTACCTTAAAAATTAACCTTTACACTTTACTATATCCCTTTGAATGAAGCAGTTTAAGAGCTACACCAATCTGACCCTGGAAATGAGATTCAATTGCTCATTTTCTACAAAGGGCTGACAACATTAAGACACAGGCAGGCTTAAAATGCAGTTCTCTTTAAGATTCCAGAAGGCATGCAAATTGGGGTATGGGAAAGAATATTCCATTAAATACAGACACACACGTAAACATATATTTTATAATAATCTGGGTGAAAATGAAAAACGTCATGGTTTTCTCAGGCATAGGCGAAATGCCCCCTTTATTTCATAAAATCCTCCAGGACAATAGGAGGATCAAAACTGAATACCACATTCTATATTAATTTTCAAAGCCAGAAGCAGCCCTAACCCACAATGCTCCCTCTACCTGATCCAGTAACGCATACTGTTTTAATTCAATCACAAATTTAAATGTTTTCAAAATATATCAGATTGTATATTTTAAAACCAAACTGATCTCAGGGGCATCTGGGAAGCTCAGTTCTGTTAAACATCTGACTCTTGTACTTGAGCTCAGGTCATGATCTCCCAGTTCCTGAGATGGAGCCCCAAACAGGGCTTTGCACGGACAGCACGGAGCCTGCTTGAGATTCTCTCCCCCCCTGCCCCTACCCTGTGCACACGTTTGTGCTCTCTCTCTCAAAATAAACTTAAAACAGCCAAACTAAATTATTTTGTAGGCTTCTAGTCATGATATTCCAGAAACCTTGTTAACATCCCATAAAATATAATAATGAACTTTTACAGTGAATTCTTTCTGCAGTACTTTATGAGCCCAGTAAAACTACTATACCATAGAAAAAAATAGCAAGTCTTATTAAAACAAGAAAACTTCAAAATAAACACTTATTTGCGAAAACCCATCAAAGGTATAATCACATCACATAGGAAATCACAATACTGCCCAGAATGCAAGTATCTTATTATCCATGCCCATAAAACTCACAGAGAAGCATTATATATTAAGGTAATGGAACATTAAGCTTATACAGGTTGCCAACAACTCATTGGGTTACAGATTTCCAAAACACCATGTTTAAAACAAGGGGTGATTTTAAAGATAAAAAAAGTATTTTTCTTTAACCATTTCAGCCAAATGATCTTTGGGCAGATGAAGATGTCACCAGACCTCTTGCCACGTGACCTCAACAACATTAAGCACAAAGTCCCATGGCAAGGGCACACCCAAGCCATGATCCTTACCTGCCTCCTGTCCCATTTCCACTGGGAAAGTCATGTACTTTGACTGGAAATTGTTCCATCTGGCTGAGGCAGTTGTTCATCTTGTGAACCAATGCCAACAAAGGTGCATTACCCACTGGCTCTACTCTTCCAATGGGCTCTTCTCCAGGAAGCTGAAGTTATAAATAAACCATTCGGTTAAACAAGGCCTCTTGAAAATGGAACACTCCTCAACAAGAAAATTTAACAGGCAGTTTTACAGAAGAAAACCATTCATTTATTCTCTTTCATCTCTTGCTAGTTTGTTTAGAATGGTTATTTCTATATAAATTATTCCAAAATAGAGACTTTTTGTACTGGTCCACCATCCTTTAGTCATAATTCCTAAGTCCAAAAGGCTTAAAAACACAACTCACGTGGTGGTGAAACCCAACCCAGACACAAGGCTATCTGCAGTCTTTGTTTGCATCTATTTAGTAAGAATATTCACATGCTTCGCTGGAAAACATTTAATGCATATGGAGTGCTATTTACCCACTGAGGATATCTGGTAATATCTATGTACGCATTGAAGAACTTTTGAAAACCATCCAGCCCCAAGAGTTTCAAGTAAGAGATTACATACCTGTACATAATCTTAAGCACAGTATAAAACCACATCTAGTATTGCCACACATCTAATGAATCTCTAAAAAATATCAACTCTGCTTCAGATAGCCCAGGTTAAAACACTACAAGAGGGGCGCCTGGGCAGCTCAGTCAGTTAAGCATCCAACTCTTATTTTCGGCTAAAGTCATGATCTCAGGGTGGTTGAGACTGAGCCCCACGTTGGGTTCTACACGGGGCGTGGCACCTGCTTGAGCTTTTCTCTGTCTCTGCCCCCCACCTCGCCCACACACTCATTCTCTCTCTCTCTCCTAAAAACTAAATAAAAAAATTAAAAGTTAAAAAAAACAAAACAAGAAATGCTCAAATGCCTATAAACACTGAAAGGAAGGCATGGTGAAGTAGTTTCACTAATACACAGAATTATCCTTAGCCCTACTATACAGAAGATCCAGAAACATCTCCAGGGATGCCTTATCTCAAGTAGTTGTCAACAAGTAGAATGATGTTAAGTCAACAGTGCCCAAGAGTAGGTACGTTCTTGCTCTTACCCACTGAGGTTGAAGTAAGGGGAGCCTCTCTGTGGCCTCTGATCTTGTATTGCATGTGGTGATTAAGTACTCTCGAACAGAACTGTTAATACTGTACTTTATATGCAAAATGGAAATGTATATGTCCACTCTTATGTCTATAGCTATGTTTACCGCATTTCCACTACATACATACATATACATATATATCAAACTGTAATACGTTTAAAAACAAATATTGAAAATAAATATATTCACAAGTGAGAGACTACTATTAATGGTTGGTCTTACAGGAGAAAACAAAGACTTAAGATAACGTGGATCATAGAAACTGTGGCACCTGCACCGTTAAATCACCATTCTGTTGCTGTACTAGTATATATGATCTATAAAAGACCAAGGAATCCAACTGTGTATCAGAAGCTAGAAGCTTTACCTCACTTTCTTGACCAGCACCTAATGGAAATTACGGAGATGAAAATACACACATTAGTGAGCAAAGATTCCCGTAATAAGATACACAAGCATCATTAGACAACTTACTGGTGAAGAAAAGAATACATGAAGGAATCTCTTTAATCTGATCTCTCTGCTCACAGCATCCTTTTCACTTTTAGATGTCAAATAAAGCAACAGCTGCTTCACGAATCCACTATGCTGGATTTCAAATGATGAAACGTCTGACTCTGAGACTATGCTACGGATTTCTACAAGGCACTCAGCTCCACCATCCACCTGTAAGAGTTGGGAACAGTATTTCTATATTGATTTAAACAGTCCCCTTATTAAAGGTACAATTCACACTTCCCCAAAAGGAAGAGAATACATTCTCAACACCTTTAAAAAAGAAGGCAGGGGAAGCGATGCATTCTTGGTAGATCCTTGAAAAATATGACCATACATATTCACAAAATGTTAATACTTCACGGCAGAAAACTAGTATCCACACTACTAACATAGAAAAGTCTCACATTCAACCAATGTAGAACGAACAAATAAAGACAAGAATGAGAATACAAATTGAGGGGTAAAGAGAATACCAGAAGGAGAAGATTAAAACAAGAATATAAAGAGCAGTGTTAAATTAATACATTTAAAACCTGGATGAAATGGACAATTTCTTGAAAGCATGTACTACCCAAACTGCTCCAAGTGCATAAAAAATGCAAGAAGGTGGAGAATCAGATGAAATTTAAAAGGTTTATTCAATCTCCCTCTTCAACTACTATGAGACCCCATCCACTCAAATCCCCATAGTTGAGGAGATGTACTCGAGGGACATTTCTCAAGTCTCTTTTTTGTCAATAAATACAGGATGTGAAGAAGAAAGCCAAGGATGAGATCTCCCAGTACCATTAATGATAAAAAAAAGTCAAGGGACACATTACAGAAATGACAGTGCTAAAGATACACGTCTAGCTAAAAAGTTGATCTAGGACAGGAAAATCCGCGGAAAGCCAGACAATCATCAGGGAGGAACAGGAAGACAGAAGAGATGCGGAAGAGACTGTAAAGGACCAGCAAGGTGCACCCGATGTGGTACCTGGAGGTTGAGTTGTTCGGTCGCAGCACAAAGTCTCTGAAGGACATTCAGTGCAGGGTTGCTTCCATCCATGTTCTCAGAACTGAAGTAACGTTCTACAAATTTATGCGCCTGTTCCTTAATCCAACCTTTAATTTTTTCTCTGCGAGCAGGAAAACAAGATATTAAATTTACTCTCAGTGTATAGAAAGGAATTCAATTATAACTCCGCATCAAAGGCAAATAGCTGCTACATTTAAAACAAAAAAAAAAAAAAAAACAAGGCGACTGGGTGGCTCAGTCGGTTAAGCGTCCGACTTAGGCTCAGGTCATGATCTCACAGTTTGTGGGTTCAAGCCCTGCATCGGGCTCTGTCCTGACAGCTAGCTCAGAGCCTGGAGCCTGCTTCAGATGCTGTGTCTCCCTCTCTCTCTGACCCTCCCCTGCTCGCTCGCTCTCTCGCTCTCAGAAATAAGTAAGACATTGAAAAAAAAAAACACGCTTTTGGGCCTATGCTATAGACTCATGAATTCAGATTCCTTAATAACCAAATTAAGTGTCATTTTGAAAATGGGTTAAGGTGTAGTAGACAAATGCACAGGTACTTAAAACATTACCAGTCATTACATGAAAAATATACATAAACTTCTAACTCCTTGGAACTCTACCACGTTAATAGTTTCCTTCCTAAGTAGTCGCCTGAAAGCAACTTGATGTGACTGTGTCATTAGGTACAGACACATCTGCTTTGTCCTTTGTCTGTGTTTCCTGGAGAGGTGAAGTAAAGAACTATAGACCAGAAACATGCACCTGTTAGATGTACAATTAACTGAAACCTTGCTGCTTAAATTACAAATTCTGATGTTTAGAAATACATGTGCTTATTTTTTATTAAATGAAGTTCAGAAAAACAATAACCAACCAACCAAACAAAAAGAGCCTATTTCTTTGCACAGTGGCATTTGATTTTTAAAAACTGGTTGCAGAGGAAGTAATCCATGTTGGTGTGCAACATCCAGAGTCAAAAAACCAAACAACTCTGAAGTATTTTTAAGAAATAACTGTTAATAGCCACAAATCAGTGTGTGAAACAGTTTAGCTGATAGTTTTTTTTTTTTTAGCTGATACAGTTTTAAGTTTTTTTTACTGTTTTATTTATGAGAGAGAGTGAGAGAGAGAGAGAGAGAGAGAGCGCGCGTGAGAGAGAGCACGCGAGCGAGCAGGGGAGGGTCAGAAAGAGAGGGAGACACAGAATCTGAAGCAGGCTCCAGGCTCTGAGCTAGCTGTCAGCACAGAGCCTGATACGGGGCTCAAACCCATGAACCTGTCAGATCATGACCTGAGCCGAAGTTGGACACTTAACCGGCTGAGCCACCCAGCGCCCCTACAGTTCTAAATTTCTTAAAACCGACCAACCTCTATTCTAAGGTCCTTAAGTTCTAATGTAAAGGGTAGAGGAAGGGGATCATAAAAATGAGTGAGAGAGTGTGTGTGTATCCATGCAGAAAATGTCAGCTTTTACTTGTCTAGAATAAAACTGAGGAAGAGGTTCCACAGGAAGAATTTATTTGGCTCTGAACATCTATTAACTCCCAGCCAAAAATGCTGAAACAGGTTTTAAGATGTAAGACTGGAATTTAGGACAAAGCCAGGCATGGAGTTCAAGAGTTGAGAAATCTACTCCATCCCTGAGCAATACCACTACTGAGCATACACGAAAGGCCTGTGTCCATGCTTCACCTCCATACAATAAACGTGCTGACTGAAATAATGTTCGGTTTTGCTAGTCTGAGAACAGAGCAGACGACTCCCCCACTTCACCTGTTATTGGAGATGGTGTCCTTTGAGGCGGCCCTGGCAAGACCACTGACTCCCGCCGTTCGCGCCGGTTCAATGTTGTTGCTGTTGGACTGTGCGCTTAACCTTCCCCACGTTTTTGGATTCAAGCTCGCCAGGAAAGAAGATTTAGGTGACTGAGTAGTGGTGGGGCTTTTAGCTGTAAGAAAAGGGAATGACAGTGAAACCATTTCAGCACAACTGATGAAAACCAACTGAAATTTAACATTCCTGCTCTTACTAGATAAATCAGCTGAAACACCTTAGAACATGGCGTCAACTCACGTGTGCTGCAAAGCTACCAGCAGCTTTCGTGAGGTACATGCCTCCAGCTGGTACCATGTTTCCCTCTGCCTTCCACCCCCACAGTGTCACCAAAGGAATTACCTTGATTGTCTACTTTGTCATCATCTCTTGGAGGTGAATACTTTGGCCTTCTTGGCCCTCGTTTTGGCAGTCGCTTTCTCTTTAGAACATCACTTAATCGACTATCACATGGGAAAATATGGGATAAGTTTAGCAATTACCACGATTTATTATCACCACTCATTGAAAAGCAAACTAAAATGGTAGACACAAGGAGTTATAAAATACTGCCATAACAGGGTAGTTCTCATTCAGTGATTACTTATTTAATGCAGACTCTGTACCAGTCATGCTCTAAGAGGTATAGAGACGCAGAAAATGATGCATTCAGAAAAAGCTATTTGACTATACTGAACTACTAAAAGTGAAACCAAACAGACTATCTGAATAATCCCGTGTTAAACTCTTACTATGAAACGTTATACACATAGAAAAGTATATAAACAAATTTACAATGCAAAAAAGCAGTATTAAAAAGAGCTAGGATATCAAACTGGAAACAGAATGCTAAGTCTGATTACCATATTTCTTCCCTAACTTAAATGACACTGAGTGTTAATATCATCAAAATGCTTTCCTGACCCTGCCCAAAGTAATTTCATATATACAACTGCCATAACATCCTAAATGAAGGCATTTATCAATAGTTTAGGGATTAAAATAAAAAAACAAAACCTCAAAACTCTCTATAAACAAATCTATCAAGTCATAGTATGAATAACCTATTCTGAATTAAAATATCTGAAATAGCACATATGTAACCTGTCTTATTTTCACTATTCTTAACAATAGAAATAGTTTGAAATACCAACTGATTCTTAGAGGAAAAAACAAAACACAGCAAAACAAAACCCCAGAACACCACATAAGATGGATAAGATGAAAAGTGTTCTGCTTAGGCTGGTCTGTGACCCAAAATAAAATTAGAAAAATTGAAAAAATTTGGTCTTCCAATATCTGGTGTCTATTAAAAACACTTACTGATGTGTTTAAAATATGCTTGACAAGCAAGACGAGTGAAAAATTCTCCCTTTACAAATTTTTATGAACTTTTCATTAGAAATTGTATTAGAAAGAAATAGAACCACTTAAAAGTCCAAAAGGTTCTTTCCTTTTTTTTGTTGTTGTTTTTGTTTTTAAGAATTTTCAACTGTTGGACCCTAATAAAGTCTAATCCTTTCAGTGGCTCAGAAATAATGCATCTGTCTGAGCTGCATCACATCTCAACGAGTGCCTGATGTCTCGAGCACTACGTCTGCACTAGACAGACAGTGAGACCCCGCTGTAGTGGAAGTTACTACAGCAGCCAAGGGGAAGGAATGGGGCTGGAAAAGGAGGAAGAGAAGAGGCAGGCAGGCTGTGAGGGAAAACTGGCAGACAAATCCAACTTGAGAACAGAGAAGGTGGAGGGTGGTCTCCAGTACTGTTCAGGACCAATCTCACTGGACTGGATCCATGGCACCATCCAAACCTAGAAATTTCCTAAAATAACAGCCACTGCAACAGAAGTCCCAATGGGTAGCCCAAGTCCAAGTGCCAAAATTCACATTTAAGATAGAGCAAATAACTGCCACCAGGTGGCACCAAAAGGAGCTGGCATCCTGAGCTGGCCAGCTTCTTAGAACAATGCTACCTTGCAGTGCACAGGTTCAACTTTTGGATCTCACTTACTGACTATATATTTCACCAAGATCCATGTTACAGCTTAAAAGGAGTAAAGAGGAATATCATACGGAGTACACTCTGATTTCAGAACTGAGTGTGGCTGATCATGCACCATTCTTACAGCCATATTAAGTTTCTATTGTCAAAGAAACAAAAACACTTTAGAGTATAATTTGTTTTAACCCCACAAAATGAACTAATATGAGGGTTTAGTGGTGATGTTCTCAGTAGCACAGTACAATAAAGGGATTAAAACCAGACAAAGTGGTGGAAGCAGACATACTTCTTTGAGAACTCCCATTTTCTTTTACTAAAAGCAAAGTTCTCATCTGCCAATGAAAGATAGATGGGAAATCAGGTTTTTCCTGTGCATCCTAAAAATTCCAATTTTTAATATTTTTCACTATGTCACTACTTGGATGTCTCAAACCTGGCACATTTGCTATAATGCAGCAAATACTCACAAGATTAGGGAATTAGAAATGAGGGATCAAGTCCTACATCTGTGAAAATCAGTGTGTGACTGTGCACATCATCAACCTCTCTGAGCCTCAGCTGCCTCCTCTATCGCTGGAAATACCTAAATTTGTGGTTCCTACACATGGCGCAATACAGTGGCTTTGCAATAGATGTTCAGTTTCTTCCCATTCCCATTAAAGGTTTAACAAGATACAGACGGGAAAATACAAAGTGTACTCTCAAATATTTTACCATGTTATTCCCTGTGGGAATCTCAGGTACCAGGACACAGTTAAAGGCAAAGAGCGTAAAAACCACCACAGAACTTTGACTTACCCTTGAGGGCTCAGATCTAAAGAATCATCTCTGCTGTGCTGCAAGCTGGGGGATCCCACGTCAGCCACAGCATTAGTGGCAGCTGTGGCTGTTCCACTGCTGACTGACGTCGTGGACCCCAAGGATCCTGACCCATTTGTACATGCCTTTGGTGGACTTGTCAACAAAGACTCTGATTCAGCTAGGTGTTTTACTTGATGCATTACACCTATACAGTGACAGATTTAAGAGAGTCAGTTTTAATCAGGCCCACCTTCCCACGATTACAAAATCCCTAAATGCTAAACAGGGCATGAATCAAAACTATCTAGCATATTGAGGGGGAGGCCCTTAGGTGCCAGGGTTTTCAAACTGATCCATTCCAAAGAAAGGTAGGCAAATCCAATGTTAAAGAAAGATGTTTATACTGACATTTATATCGAAAAACACTTATTTTGAACGTCCTCTAATATTCAAATACTGGTAACAGGAAGTTTAATACGGTCACACATGAATACCCACCGGAATTCAAAATACCCATTATAAAAACAATCAACTACAAAAACACAATAGCCCACCTCTGGCTCGATCACCAGAAGGAAAGAAAGACCCGCTACGTTTAGTAACCAACTTCAAACGCTACAATGAGACAAGATCACAATAATGCTGCTGCCAAGAAAGAGGACACCAGCAATCCCAGGATGGGGATTTTCACATCCTTGGAGGTGTACAGGGTGAGCTGAACAGTAGCTGATGAGGCAAGGGTTCATATCTGGGCTAGAATCACAGGAGGATGCAGGTGGGGCAAAGGGGAGTGCCATGAACTATCAACTGTATGCAAAGGTATATGTCTGAGTATACGTGAGTGGACGTTCACACATTTCATGATTTTTCCAGGATAGAGTCCAGAGTTTTCCCTCAGATTCTTAAAGCAAACAAAAAACCCACAAAAACACAAGATGTCCGAATGAGCTCAAACTTCAGGCGTTTGCTCCGTAAATACTGTTTGCAGCAATCGCATGCCGGACTGTGCGCTAGTTACTAAGAATAGGACCATGGATGAGAAAAATGGACATAGGGCACTTACTGGGGAGAAAAAATAAATTTTGTAAGAAATCACAAATAAAGAGTAAACTGATCCTTAGAGAGAAAATACAGTGCTGATGTAACACGGAGGACCTAACACAGATTCTAGAAGGCAAGTCCTCCCGAAAAATAACATTTAAGTGGAACCTGAAAGTACAAATGCCCGATGCAAAGTAGTAGAACTGACCATGCCCCCCATAAACTTCATAATGTATACGCTATATGAATATTTGGGGGGTAGAAAATTCATGTGATGGTACACTGATCTCATAAATGTAAAATGAAAAAAAAATCACTGAGACATACTCTGATAAGACTTCCAAATCAGAGGGTAGAATATATCAGAAGGGTAGAACTAACGACAAAAACAGAACATCAAAACCAAGATACAAAATGCAAATTTACAAGATAATCCAAGGCTAAAAAGAACACATACCAAATGTTTATGTGAGCATAGAAAACATCTATTCATATATGCACCCCATTTGTTAATCATAGTTATGGAATTTGCCTTCCATTTCAAATACAAATGTAGCACTAGGATTTTTTTTTTTAAACTCACAGTTTTAAGTAAGAAATGGTGAAAACCTCTTCCTATGCGATTTAATACTCTTACACTAACATGAGTATTCTCAAGATGTGAAGAGATACAGAGCCAGCATAAGGTGATGAAAGAAAAGAAAACAAATCATACGCAGAAAGAACTAGAATTGTTGGTAAGATGAAAGATGAAGCTAAGGATTACTTGAGTATAAAAACACCATGACCTCCTTGGGTCTTCACAACACCAAAGTGTCCCTAAGAGACCAAAAGAACTAGAGAGACTTGTTTATGAGAAAACACTTCTTTTCATTATCTTGGTATGTTTGAAAGAGATAAAACACCTGAATGAGCAACGGTCTTCGAGGTCTTCAAAAGGAGAACAGAAAAGTACCATTCAAATTCCTCAAATCAGGTGACTAGACCAATGGCATACTAAAGATTTCAATACGTAAGTAAAGCCTAAAAATATTCCACTATGCACACAACGAAGTAAATAATAATCCGTTTTACAAGTGTTCTGATCTACTAACGGGATTCACTGGGAAAGAAAGTGACCTCTTGGCTTCTTCAAGGCTCTTTGTGGGAGCTGCACATTATCTACACTAAAAGAAAAGACAGTGACTGCTTCTGGCCCAAAAACATTCAAAACACTGAAAGTTACTAAGTGTTCATCAGTGGACCATGAATCTCAGACAACCTGTTTAATAGACTTTACAAAGGACTCACCCTGTATGCATGCGAGCTGTAAGCACAAAAGCTTCTTATGTATGAGGTAAAAGTTTGATTGTTCGGAATTACAACTATACATGCTACGGAAATACTATTTAGACTAAAAGATGAGCCATTAATTAATGGTCATGAAGGACATTACCTTCTCTTCTGAAGTAAACACTAAAGATATCAGGTAACTTCTGCATTAAGATTTCGGCCATCTGAAGTGCTCCAACTACTATCTTCAGGTCTTGGCTTGACAGCATGGAAGCAATGTGACTAAAAAAAGAAAGCATTCATATATAAAACATCTGTCTGAATCTGAGAATTGTTTTTGGCCATACTACCTTAAATTTGAGAGCGAAATATTTTACTTGTGAAAACAGTCCATTACAACAAAAATTCTTCTTAAACGTTCAACTTTTGCATGTATTTTAGTCCTTCTCAAAGGTGTGTATGCATACAAAGAGACAACAAAGGGATCCAGATACTACAAATAAACTGTTTTGTGCATATTTTTTTCTGTTATTACTTTTAAGATTTCTGAAATTACTTGCAGACTTGAATTTCTAAAAAGTTTTCACTATTTTCATGAACACACCTTGAAACAGCATGATTTTTCAGGACATCCTTCAGAAGTTCAGCATCCGCAAAATAAATTATCCTAAGAATTGCTCTAAGGCACTTATGTCTGACCGCAGGTCCTGCCGAGGAACTATACACTTCATAAAGAACACCAAATAATGTCTTAATAAAAGACTTAGCCAGTTCCGGATCCTCTTTCATAAGCTGTGCTCGAGCATCATCCTTCTTTAACTCTGAATATCCGCCTGTTATAAAAAACGTACAATCCTGAAGTTACGGACTTGAGAAACACAAGGAAGTATACAACACAAAGCATGCAAGCTGCCGTGATTATTTGAAATGTTATTTTAAAAATTTAGTCATGTAATGAATTAGCTTCTCTAACGTGACTGATGGGGGTCTGTAAGGATGCCAAAGGCGTCAGCTAAACATAATCTAGCCAGCTTGAAAGAACAAGTGACCAGCACACTGCACCACTTATTTTAATAATATATGCTCAACAAAATACTGAGGATGTTCAGTATTAACCACCTTAAACCACTGGTAAGAAATAAACAGAATTCCAAGAAATGGACAGAGGTATGTGACTAGAAGCTATGGAAAAAGGATGATCTGTTGCTTTCCTCAGAGGGAATAAGGTATAGGGGAGAGGAAACTGATGAAAAGTAAGCTCTAGACCAGGAGTTGAAAAAGTCTGATTCAAAGGCCCAATCTGGCCCAGTACCTGATTTTGTATATCAAATCTTACCAGAACATAACCACGTACATTTGTTTATATACTGTACATGGCTGCTTTGGAGCTACAACAGCAGTGTTGAGTACAGGGAGTATACAGTCCATGAAGCTTAAAATATTTACTATTTGGCCTTTTTCAGAAAAAGTTTGCCAGCCCCTGCACTCTAAACTAGAGCTGCACAAGCAGTGGACTGTGTGTATCCCCAAGGACAAAATGTCAGAAACCTGGAAAAAAAATTAAAATGCCCCATTCTTCACTAGTTAAAAAGAGAATGTTCATGGGGAAGTATAATATATAAGGTTGGAAAAACTAATCTGACAGGTGTGAGTGGGTCTAAAGGTAAAAGGAGAACAGGATCAGATTTAAAAAAAAAAAAAAACTGCATTGGGCCAATTCTCGCTGGAGTCTGGGACGGCAAATCACATAACAGAAAAATAATGTGGAGGATACCATTTCAGCAATCCTGCATCATTCATCAATTAAAATACAATAAAAACAAGAAATTACTACTATGCCACAGTCTTCAGCTTAATAAAGACACTCAATGAAACAATTATTGCAAATATTATTCACATGACAATACTGTACTACTATTAACTCAAAAGGTACTTACTAGTGTTAGTATTGGCTAAGGGGTTAGGTTTTCTCTGAATGGCACGTGCTGTTCCCGTGTCCTCATTGATTTGCTGCATAGAATTAAAATCAATAGTATAAACTCGTCCCAGAGTGGACAAGCTTATCTCATCCTCACCGACCTGATGGGCTGCCTGAGAGCAAAGAGAGAGAAACCTTGAATATAAACATGGAGAAATTTATTAACTTAAGACACAGTGGGGACCCTTCATAAATGCTAACTTACATATTTATTTCATCAGGTTTCAGAGGGTGAAGTAATAGAATATGGAAAATGTAATAGTGTGGATGTGACAATTCATTCAATAAATCATTTTTAATTAAACACAAATATACACCATAGGCCCAGTAAGGCCCCGGAGACATAAATACAGATAAATTCCTGATGAAAGATCCAGTCATGGAGAAAGCAGGGACATGAAGACGACACCATTTGTATTAAGAAAGCTTTTAAGATGATGCTGATAGAAAAAAAATATCGTTATCCATAAAATATTACTATCTAATTCTTAGGTTAAAATGTTATTTACATCAAGGATTCTTAGCAGCCCACCACAATCTTCCTTAAACAACATGATTCTATAAAATTATCCTTAAGTAAAAAGGCTTTCCATTTAAATGATGCTCTAAGATCAAAAGGGACACAACTGGGCCTGAGACAGTAATGCCTACGGCATGCATGCGG
This sequence comes from Crocuta crocuta, assembly GCF_008692635.1. Lineage (NCBI taxonomy): Eukaryota > Metazoa > Chordata > Mammalia > Carnivora > Hyaenidae > Crocuta > Crocuta crocuta. The sequence continues at coordinate 2,250,832 of NW_027529538.1, forward strand.
GCACTGTCCAGAAATAAAATGACATGCTTTAGCACTATGTGCTTGACATAAGACAGCCAAAAGAAGTGACAGAATATTCATTTTTGGAACAGTCCAATGTATGGAGTTCCTAACTTAAGTGGAAGACAGGACTCCAGGAAGTGTAAGAGAGTAAGCTAACAGGAGAAATGCAGTTATTAAGAAAATGCTAACAGGAAGGCAGCTTAGCACTGACCGCATTAGGCCGTGGCTTGCTTACACACTAAGAGGAACACACATTGGACTCATCACACCTAAAAGCTGGCTCAGAACTTGATATTTTCAGAATAACTTCTGATTTTATAACAGAAGTCAGTGGTTTCAAAGTTGTTTTTCAAAAATTTGTTTTTAAAAACTAACTGGTAGAAGACATCTTTAAAGAATAAAGAAGAATGCCTCTTCAAGAGTGATGTTCTAAAGGAAAAGTCAAATATTATAGGTCAAAATTAGGAAATATAGTAAGACTTGAAGGTATTTCATCTATTGAAAATATTAGTAAATGATGCATGGTACCCCAATTAATGCTGTGACCAACACTTCTTAAACAGGGCGATTTTCCTGACCTGAAAAATTTTTAAAATATTCAATGCATACTTAGTACGGAAGTAATGAAAATAATAAAACCACACATAAAATCGTCACAGGAGAATACTAAATATTTTCGGTCCACCTCTCTCCTTGGTATTATTCCTCTTTCTCTTATTATTTTGCTGAGCTCTCCAAAGAGCCACAAAATTTGGTTATTATGTGTTCATTTATCATATCCCATTTTACGTCATTAAAACCTATCCCACTGGATTCCATATGAGGCTAGTATGTATCAAAACCTACTTAACCACTTCACCTAGACATTGATACGTAAGCTGTTTCCGTATTTTCACTCTTTAATAAGTGCTGAGAAACAGCGAACTATACGTAAATCTTTGCTTATGGGAGGTTTTCTTCTGGGTAGGAGATAGGACTTTTAAACATATAGCCCAACTCCTCCAACGTTTCCTTTCAGAAATGAGGAAACTATGGAACAAAGAACTTAAATTACTTGCTCCAAGTCAATCAGGTAGTTAGCAGCAGAAGCAGGACTAGAACATCATGTTTTCTGACCTCAACAGAAATGAGGACCTTGTTCTCAGGAGACAAAATGAGAGAATCTTGAGTTAATTCAAAAGTGAGCACAGTGAAGTACACATACCCACCTCCCCACTCCATCCCTACACCCGCTCTCCACCAAAATAAACCTATTTAAACGGTACGATGAAACTACTACCTCAATGATCCGGCTGTCAATCCTGTTATAGGGATGCCAAAGGCCACGGTCGTCACGCCACTGCCATATCGCACCATCCGTGTTCTGCGCATTTCCCTTCTTCAGCATGGTATCAACTGCAAAAATGCCTTCTTTTGGTAAACATGGCATAAGTTCGCTGAAAACAAAGGTGCAATTATTTTATTAAGTAGCTTCCTAAACTATTAGTAAGTGACAGATCTCTCAAGTAAAACACCGCATATAAACCACACTTAATACTAGCCCAATCCGTACCAAATCAGAGATGTCAGCTCATACAGTTCTTGAGGGCTTCGTGGAACAAGATCAATCTGTTCCTGACAACTTCCGTTAGAGGCACCACACAGGAGGAAGTGAAGAGTTTCTGCAATATCTGTAAAACCAACAACAGAAACCCAAAACTCATGAAAACAGTTATAGGACCTAACTTAATAGGTAATCATTCCCAAGGGGGGAGGGGGAGGGAGAAGGACAATCAATTATTTTCTTAAAGTCAACTATACATGAAAAAGAAACAGCATTATTTTCTTATAAAACAATATACTACAGAAATTAAAAGTTCAAATGAGCTATAATGAAAACTTAAAAAGAAATTTATGAAAATCTTAACAATTTCTTTCTAAAGACTTCAGTCTAAAGTCTTCAGCTCTACATTTAATCATTAATCCACCCCCCCAGAGACTTGGGGACTTTTTAAATTTTGGGTTCCATTGAGGAACACAGTGCTTTGTGCAAAGGCGCATTCAATGTACATTTTAGTCCCCAATTCAAGTATATTTGTGTATTTGTCTTATACTGAAAACGCTTGGAAAACACAGTAAAACCTACAAATTACAAGCATCTGAATGCTACCACACCGTGATCAGGAAGTAATTACCTGACAAGTATGCCAGCTTAATACAAAGATGGTTACCATATCCTCTACCGTAAGTTTGCATTCCCAGAAGGCATCAGTTTATAGAGGAATCTGCATGAAAACCAGTCTGATGTACAGACACTGTGTCACGGACACCTGTGTCATGAGGAAGCCCCCATTATCCACACAGGTTTAGTCACTCAAATAACTGAAAGTAAAGACCAAGCTGGGTCTTTGTTCATTGTGACTATGTTTCTGCAAATCCTATACATATGCAAAATTTCACTGAAATGTTTTCACCCTAAGTTCATAAAATGTTATCAAAGAAAGTATTCATGATTGATGTGGGCAGAAATGTGGATAGTTTAAACTGGTGGCCCATAGAAATTTCACTGACAGTTATTAAACATATTCTAACCTTCTTGGGGTGCAAAGATGGCTCAGTCAGTTAAACATCTAACTCTTAATTTCAGCTCAGGTCATGATCTCACGGTTTGTGAATTTAAGCCCTACATCAGGGGCTGTGAGCACAGAGCCTAGTTAGGATTCTCTCCAACCCCCTCCCCCCGGCCCCTCCTCTGCTTAAGCTCTCTCTCTCTCAAGAATAAATATAAATGTAAAAAACTATTTTAAATTTCTTAAAAAACAACAGTTTTGCCACTTTCCTAAAAAATGTGAATACATGGCAATGATACATTGTGAGGATTCTTTAATTTTTTGAGAGATTACAGGGTGACAACACTTTTCCTTTATGTTACTGCTGAACGAAGAAAACACAAATCTAGTGGCATCCACGTGATAAATGTGTGGCAAACTTCATGAAGTATGCAAAAGGTGAAAATATTCATCATAAGAAAAAAAATCCAAAACGGTAAAGCAAACAAAAGTCAGTGAGCAACTTCTCAAACTGGTTTTAGGGAAAGGCCGTGAGCCACATGGTAACAAGAAATAATCTGCACTCAAACTTCAAGAAATATGGGCCCTGGCCAGATTCAAAGAGCTCCTAGGGATTTTAGTAAGCAAAAGCACTGTGATAACTCAAGAAAAGCTAAACCTTTCCTCAACTTCTCACTTTGGTTATGACATGAGCTGTGCAGTTTTCTCTGGAATATCAAGTTTGTGAGTGATTCAAAGCATTAAGAGGAATTTTCGGCAAAGCACTGGACCAATGTGCTTATTCACAAGGAATGGGACTAAAAATAAAACTGAACCCCACCCCCAAGTTATATTATGTGAGATATCTGAGGCAGTGACAACCAAGGCTATTTTTGTCAATGAATACCATCACCACGGTAATGTCCTCAGAGATTAGAAGTATGAAATTACCCATAATAATATGCATTCCATACAAACGTGACCTACCCTACTAGCCATAACCCTATATACCACTCTACTAGCAATAACCCTAACATACAGATGTTTTCTGAGGCCCACTGTCTTCTGATAATAAGGTGGGGAATCAACGGTTTCCAAGAGAGATGCAATAGCAATATAGCAGTGCAATAACACTGTACTTAGGGATAAGGTTGAGGAGGGTTTAGAAAATACTAAAACAGCAAAGATGAGAGATACAACTGTGTAAGTAAGTTCCAAATTTTTGAGAGAGTAAAGCATTGTGGAATCAGATAAGGAAAAACTCTAATGGGGCAGAAAGGACTACTAAGAAGCAGAAGACAAGCAGTTACTGTAACATAAAACTCAGAATTCTCCCAATGAATCATCACTACACCATTGATATTGTAGAGAAGGCAATGATCTTGCATTTTTAGCCTTTGAATCACCTAGGATAAAATTTTAATATACTATATACCCAAACAATTGTATAGAAGAAGCACTAGTATGTTGTTCCAACACAAATTTATTACATGGTAAAACCTTGCTCTGTGAGCATAATTTGCTCCAGAAACATGCTTGTAATCCAAAACATTTGTACGTAAAAGCGAATTTCAAGAACTGTTGGCTCAGCTGTGATCCTGTGACGTTTGGCAACATGAACTACTGATATTGCAAGACGTCGCTCGTTTATCAAGTTAAAATGTTAGACGTGTTTGCTCGTCCTGCGGAACACTCAGAGAACAAATTACTCGCAATCGGAGGATTACTACATCACATTAACATTTTTCTTCCTTTACTAGCCAGTGTCTGTGCTATTAGCAAGCTCTTCTACTTGCTTATGCTGACTTTACTTAACAAACATTTAAAAAAAAAAGACCAAAATGCCTCTCTTGCCTAGAGTAGGATAATAAAGTAGCACTTACTTTGCTTCATAAGTTGAACAGCTAAAGTCGGACAGTTGGAACACATCAGAGAAAACATGCGAACCACCATGATAAACATCCCAGAACTTAAAATTGGTGGGGTCACTACCAGTAGCTGTTGAACATTTGTAAGCAGATCTTTGGAGGCAACCTGCTGGAGTAAATTCTTCACAAACAGAAGAAAAAAGATACTATTATATTGTGATTCAGTAATTTAATATTTTCACAAAAATACCACCAAAGACTGAATGCTTACCTCCTCATGTTGGAAGTTGTCCACTAGACGTGCAAAACAAAGGCAAGTGCTTTCAACCGACTTTTTGTCCTGTTTTATTTTAATAGAAGAAAAAAGTTTGTTAATATAAAACTATCTCATATCTATTACCTAATTTTCTTCCTATCTCCAAATTCTGGCCCAATTAGGTGGGTTTTGAAAACCCAACGAGCCTAATAAGCAAAGTACAATCAGTAACACCATGATTTCACACCAAAGAGAATCATACTCAGAACTTCTCTCCTTTGATTAAGACCCCAGGAGGTCAGAGAAAATATATAGAAAGGAAGGAACAATGTTCGTGTTTCTGTTCACTTAATACCTAAACACAAATTATAATAAAGATAAACATACCACTCTAAAAAAGCATTCCCTGTAGAAGGTTTAAAACACACATACATGAAAAAGTTGCAAACAGTTCAGTATACAAGTGTGAACCAGAGGTTTACTGATGATGTGAGAAACGAGGTGTAGATCTGCTATATTCACTATGAAAACAGTCTAGAAATACTAGTGCAGTGGCCTCATTCAGAAAACATAGGAAATGTCCTTAATAAGAATGGAAAGAACAACTTAACAACTAAACAAGTGTTTTGATTGTGCTTTTTTTCCCCTTACACATAAATGGGCTTCAGATATAAAAACCAGACTTGCCTGTATAAAAGTGAGAATAATTCTGGTGTTACAGAAGCCCTATACCCTATCAGTACTTAAGTCTAGAAAGAGTGCTTCTCACACTTTATTTCCAAAAGAAGGTACTGAAATCACAGCTAGCCAGGGAATATACTTCTAGCCCTGATAAGCACAGGTGATAGCAGCCTACTAAGTTTTAAAATTAAAGAAACAATGAACTTGACAAGACTTGTGTCTTGATCATCTTAGAAGTAAAACACTGCAGAGTGACTCAATAATCATTATTTTATCTGTCTTATGTAAAGCCCTTGTTTAGCATATTCTCTGTACCTAATTTTCCCCAAGAAGATTTTAAACATACTTTGTAAAGGTGACTTAAACATCACATTTCTAAAAATCATTTTAGCAATAATACCACTTTAAAACTGATTTGTATTTTAAATTCGATTTCTCCCCAATGAAGCTTAACCCACTGTCCTCCATGCCAGGTTCTCCTGCTTCTCATCCTCCAATACCAGACCCAACTGCTTCCGTCTCCTAAATAACAGCTCCTGTTCTTCTCCAACCTAAGACAGCCAATGTCTCCATTTTCTTCATTTTATTTCTATTTGGGACACAGTCTCGTCTCACCTCTGATCTGAGCCTGTAACCCCCTAGTCTTCCTTGCCTAACCCAATGCCTTATAGGCGAGATGACCGCCCCAAAAGGAAACTCTGATTGTATCACACAATAAATACTCAATGTTTGCTGAAATAACAAATCCATCCTTTAAAGTCAAAATACTTGAAGATACCAAACATACAAAATGCTGGTCATTTGGGTAAGTCCACCAAATTGTATAAAATAACCTGATATGGTACAGGACTGGAAAGCACAGGAACAAAAACATTTATCAGAGTATTTCCAAGTGAGATATCCAGTTGGAAGATTTAAAACTCTAGATGAAGCTGGTATTTTAAAAAACATAGTAAAACTATTTTATGACACATAAAAGAGATTCATGTTTTACCTGATGGGTTAGCCTTTGGGTAAGCAACGGGAGGGAATCTGCCACAAAATGAAATTCATCTGGCGTGATACTCTGGCAGCAATTGGCTGCAATTGCTAGTGCATTTCTTTGGGCATTTATGCTGAAGAACTCTAGATACAGCAAGCAGTCTGCCAAACCACCCTAAGATACAAAAAACCGTTAAAGTGAAGAAATGCCCTCTAAAAGCAATCAAACAAACAAACAAACAAAACTACTAATAAGTCTAACACATCACTTTGGAAACATCACGTGTACCTTACAGAGATTGCAATCTAGGAGCTAGGACAAATGTGGATCTAAAATCCCACTGGAAACGAAATAGTCCTTGGGTGGCAACACCTACCGCCTGTAGAATGGCTTTACTGTGTCTGCGTGATAACATCTCTAAGGCGGTCAAGGCCTGCTCTGCCACATCAATACACTGAATGACCTGCAGCTGGGAACAAAAAAAAAATAGGTAACGTAAGCCCATCATTCAAGTTCTTTTCTGGTCGCTTTTCTTCTACATGAATAAACAATATTTTCTCTAATTTCCATCAGTTTGTATACTACCTCTGACATGAAACCCACCATAGGAAACCAGTGATTTATGAGTGTAAGCTATAACAGACAGTCACTATCGTTTCCTTCCAACCACTCTGCTGTTTTAAGCCACAGAAAAATAGGTTTTCTGTAGAGAGTATGCTAAACCCAATTAAATGCCTGTAAATCTTTAAAACTTACGATAAACACGTGGTTTTATGTAGCAAATTTTAAAATTTAGCTCTTTCGCTTTACACCGTATTCCAAGGTTATCAAATAATGCAAATTTTATTATGCATTAAAAAGAAAGAGGCCCTTAAAACAGACCAAAAACACAACCTACCACAGACCATATGAAAAAATTTCCTTTCTCCACTGACTCACTTTATGACCTTGAGCAAGGCACTTTGTCTGTCTCAGCCTTCTCAGCTGTAAAATGAGGGTATAAATAGCTATCAACCTCATTGGGATATTTTCTAGAATTAATGAGATTTTAATCAAGTGCTTTAAGTTCTTCTCTGAAAGATTTTATATTAACATGGTAAAGTGCTTCCGTTTAAAATTATAAAGCAGAAATGATTCTATAAATGCTTTACTAGCATCAACTTTAAACTACTGGTATGCTAAACATGAAATATTCTTCTGGAATCTTGGCTAAACAAAATACTTTGACTAGAAAAGTGACACTAAAAATATGTCCTTTAAGGTGGCCTTACAATCTGATGTACTACTTTAGAATTTAGAAGTCATGAGTCCTCAACTGGATTCCTCTACACCTGCTTCCAAATGAGCTGAACAAATGCAGGGTTACCTTTTCTAAGAAGACGGGAATTGCATCTACTACAACAGCAGATGATCGAGGAAGTGCTTCCATCATGTATGTTAAGGCTCGACAAGCATGGTTCATCTAGAAATCAAGAAGGTACTTTTACTTGATAAGAAACGAAAATTTAAATTTGGGATATTCAAAAAAATACCACATACTTACAATATCGAAATTATGTTCCATCTGCAGTAATGTTATCTGTTAAAAAAGAGTATAACAAAGTGTTAGAAGCTATCTATGTTCTTATAAAAAAGCCCTAAAAGAACTGTTTCTTCCTCTATGTCAATGGGAATGGAAAGTATTATTCAAGACTTTTATCATACAAAAATAACATCAAGTTAAAACCTAGCATATACACAAGAAATGATTTACATTAAGGATGGCATGACTCATAGACTATAGCTCACTTTGGAACTCTGCTAGACAATAATCATCCCCTCTCATGATGCAGGTCAAAAAGAAAGCCTTCTTGTCACCTATAACCAACTGCTCTGGTACCTCTAGCTCCCCTTCAGAATCCATGGCATCAATAAATATTTAATACATAAATAAAAAGACCAGCAACACACCGACATCTGTTAACAACTGTCAGTACAGATTCAAGACCACTGCTTCATCTCTTGTAAATAAGCTTCTCTACATGTCAAACTAAAACACCATTTAACTCAGCTGTAATATACACAGTAGTCTTGAATTTAAACACAATATTGATGACATCAGAAACGAATTATGCACTAATTAAAACCCAAATTTATACAATTATTCTACAAATACAGGAGTTGAGTCTACATATTTTATTTTACTTTCTCTTGTAGAAAAGTCCTTAAGCAAATTTCAGTCATGTTTTTCAAAGGCAGGAATGCAAAACTTCTAAGGGTATATACATAAATTCTCCATCCTCCTGAAGCAGTCAAAATTACCAAAGTAATTTCCTATTTGGGGAAGCAATCTTTCACGGTCTTCTAGTTCTAAACGGAAAATTTTTAATGTGTACAATTTAAGCTATAAAGTACCTTTCAATTAAATATGTTTTTTGTACACACACACACACCCCATTTCGGGGCTCAATGGCACTCAAATCATCTACAACCAGTTTTAAAACACCCACTGTAAACTGAAAGGAATTGTTAATGTTAACAGGAAAGGAAACTAGTTCTCCAATTCTTAAGGTAGAATGAACCTTACACATCATGTATGGGAAAAATTCCTACAGACTCCTTATCACCAAAAATGACTAGTCACACAAGTGAATGGTGAAAGATGGATATATAATCATAGTATTCAATTATGATAAAAGATAAATCTGACCAATTTATTAACAACAGTCAGAATGAATAGCAAGAGCTGACTTGTGCAGGCCTTTTGAGCAGTTAAATCTAATCAACAGCCAGGAAATTAAGTAAATTAGATTATGTGTCAACAATTGTGTCTGGATTTAATAACTTCTTTATTCAACTAATAAAAACTGCATTTTAGATCACATAAGATAAACCTAGTACTTTGTGATTATTTTTTAATGAGTGGGGTGAGTGTGAATATTAACAGAGGCAAAATATAAAGGTAGGAAAATGAATACTGCTTTTATTACACATTCAGAAATCAACATTCCAACCTCCAATTGAGTGGCACTGGTCACATTTAAGTTCTAGTTTTCATTACCCAGAGGTCTAAGTGGCAAAAGGTAAAGAAAGTGGCCCATCCTTTATCACCCCCTGCCAGAGCTGAACCATCCAACAAGAACAGACAAAATAAAGACTATATCTTATGTTTCAATGAGCTCATTCAACTGTCTCTACAATTTGAAAATGTGATCAAATGGGAATGATCCCATATCTCAACCAAATTTCTGCCAACTTTATTAGATATGTAATAAAGACTTAACATGATATTTACTTTTAACTTCCAAGATAAAATATGCTTAGTGTATTCATGATGTTTATGTTAGTCTTTTATTAGTACTTCATTTCTACTCAAATTTTAATTTTCAATTATACTCCGTTGCTTTCATCTTGAACTCAGAAAACTATCAAGCCACTAATTAAGACTCAGGGGTCCATATTTAGTAGTGGCAATTTCTCTTCCTGTTGTTTTTCCATTAAAAAGCTTAAGCAATTAAGATGTTAATAAATTCTAAACATCAACTCACAACCGTGTTGAAAAGTCACTAGAAGATTTTTTTGTTTTGTTTCTTTTATTTTTGCTTAACATCTAACCTGGAAGGATTCATGTGGTATTCTGGCTTGAATGCTCTGCTGTTGCCCATCATAATCAAACATGAAGCCTTTGTGGTCCACAAAGACAGCCCATAAGCAAGCCGCTTAGTACTGTGTACTACCAGGTTAAGAAGAGAAAACATGCCAATTTTGGCAAAGTCTAGGTCCTACCTGACTGGGCAAACAACTTAAAATTTAAGACCAGTCAATTGCGTATCAAAGATGAGTTACTACTTACAAGGAAGCAGTTTAGCTGGTATACTAATTCATTATTACAATCACTCACAAGATCTATAAGCACGAAGCCACACTCCGCTCTCTTAGTTCTACCGTATTTTGTATTTTAAAATTCACAATGACGCTAACCGTGCTTTCAGTAGCATCGAGAGACCTAGGGTAGAATGAGGGGAAAAGTCTCTTACCAAAGCAGGAACGACACTCTTGACAGGAAACCCTCCCAGCGTCTCCTCATTTCCCATGACCAATAACTGACACATTTCGATAACCGCCTGGAGTTGCTGGCTTTCATCACTTGCTTGCAGTCCTTGCAGAAGCTGCTGGGCCTTAGAGCCTTCACAGGAAAGAAAATCATCATTTTCCAACACGTAAGGAAATGATTACCAGGTATAAGGTGAGACTCTACACGGTAGCTGGCTGCTTGTCCTCTTTAGATCCCCATCTAAGGCTGGATCTATCCCAGGGCTAAGACAGGCTGATGATAACTCAAGACTGAATAATTATTTGAATTTAGTCTACCTTAAGTGATCTCACAGTATTTATATATTTTTGTCTTTTAATTTTCCTTTTAAAATCAGACAAGTTGACTGAAACAAAAAAATAATCTGTAAGACTAATATGAATTGTTAACTTTAACATATGTTTTTAAAAACCTGTTAAACTTTTAAATGACAGGGCATCATTGTTTATTTCTTTTGAGAAAGGGAGAGAGTACGCGAGCAGAGGAGGGGCAGAGAGAAGGAGACAGAGAGATCCCAAGTGGGCTCTGTGATGTTAGTACAGCAAGGCCCGACGTGGGCCTTGATCCCACAAACCCCAAGATCATGATCTCAGCTGAAAACAAGAGTCAGATGCTTAAGTGATGGAGCCATCCAGGCGCCCCTGTGATGCCCTGTCTTAAAAGGAAATGCCACATACCTCTAAAGACCTGGTAAGAATAAATGGAATCCAGGTAACAGAGGGCAAGAAAACAAAGAAAACAGGGGTGCCTAGGTGGCTCAGTTGGTTAAACATCAGGCTTCAGCTCAGATCATGATCTCATGGTCTGTGAATCTAAGCCCCGCATCAGGCTCTGTGCTGAGAGCTCAGAGCCTGGAGCCTGCTTTGGATTCTGTGTCTCCCTCTCTCTCTGCCCCTCCCCTGCTTGCGTTCTGTCTGTCTGTCTCTCTCTCTCCCTCTCAAAAATAAATATTTTAAAACATTTTTAAAAAGAAAAGAAAGACAAACAGAGCGATGCATCTAATGAAAGAGAACAGAGAGAATGAAGTAGTTCTAAAAGCAGCAAAAGACTGGCTTTTTCACCCTTTCTCCTTCCCTGTGCAGAGGCTGCCATCAGAGTTTGGGAAAGTACTTTTGCTTTTAAGGCTCAAACCCACTGCCCAAACAACTGAAAAACACTAAGATTCAACCACCACAGACAAAGACTTGTCAGTGAGCTAGATAACATATACTCAGAAATAAAGTGTGTTTCAAATGTTTACAACATATTCCTACTTGTGAGCATGGTTAACGTGATTAATGCTTACCCAAGTATAACAGATGCTACTTTCAGGCCCTTTCTCTTCCTATACTTTTGTGTTTGGGATTTTCCCACTCCCATATTATTAATAAATGAAACAGCTTAGGAGAAGCACACATTTGGAAACTGTCCAATGAATGTGGAATTCATATGAAAACCAAAGATTTTTAAAAATTTTGATTAGGTTACAGTGATCTTCCTGGATGGCATAGCCTTTCAAAGGGGGACATGGCATCGTTGATAAATTTATTTTCTCTCTTATGGAAGACTGTGGCTAATAAACTGGACAACTACTACTGCCTACATAACTTTAACATAACTATAAGTCAATTCAAAAATAGACTGCAAGAAAGTCAAATTCAGATGGCTGCCATCTTTAAAATTTTCCAACTAAATAGCATCGGTTCCAGTTAGAGCAGGCTAATCACTTTTAAGTTGAAATGTGAAAGGTAAAACAAATGAATGGAAAGTAAACTAATGAAAACAAAAGAATCCTCAGTGGCTTCTAGATTTGCTTTTCTTTTTTTTTTTAATGTTTTCTTTATTTCTAGGAGAGAGAGAGAGAGACAGCGTGAGCAGGGGAGGGTCAGAGAGAGAGGGAGTCACAGACTGAAACAGGCTCCAGGCTCTGAGCTGGCAGTCAGCACAGAGCCCGACGCGGGGCTCGAACCCACGAACCGCGAGATCATGACCTAAGCGAAAGTCAGACGCTTAACCGACTAAGCCACCCAGGCGCCCCTAGATTTGCTTTTCAAGGACGAAATAGCTCATATAGCACAACCACCTAAAATAGGAAAAACTGACACATGCCACCAGATGTCTTATCAACACGGATGCTGGCAATTCTAGGACACAGATCACGTTAGCATGATCACAATTATCGATAAATACTGGAACTTTAGGATGTTCCTAAAATAAGACCTGAAACCAAACCAAAAATGACAATAAAAAGCCAAAGCCATAATTCATGCACTGATCAATTCTGGTTTTAGAACCACTATGTACTCTTAAGAATTGCTGAGGAGCCCCAAAGCACTACTGTTTATGTGGTTTATACCTGCTGATATTTACAAATGTGTTTGGAATTAAGTGAAAAATTTTAACTCTGTTAATTTATTACATATTAATATAAACAAAATTCTTGTGAAAACCACCATACTTTCTAAAACAAAAAAATTCAGAGATGAGTTAAGTTTTCTGTTGCAAATCATTTAAATGCCAAACTTTACTAAAGAAAAAAAAAACCCAACAACAACAAAAACCCAGCGGTATGACTGCTTCTGCATCTACTCTCAATCTGTGGCAACACTGAGATGGAAGAATGTGGAGAGCATGGGCCCCACTTTTCACAGACTGTTAAAAAGACATGTACTTACTGGTAACGACTGGTATTAACTGGTAAAGACAGTTAATAACTCTGCTTAGCAAGGGCATCCTTATGTAAAAGATGGAATTATTTTACTAGGAGCATATGGCACTGGAAAATACAGTGACTGATAGTGTTGTTTGGAGCCAATGCTTTGATTCTTTCAGTCAAGCACCAACCGTTTTATCTACCACAGCTTTTGTACCATCCACAAAACCACAGGTTTTGTACAAAACGCAAAACCTTAGCGATTATTACTAGAGTTCTGACCTATGGATTCAACGTTAAGGTTTTGGGAACTCCCAGCAATCCACAGACCACACTTTGAGAACCGCTATCACAGATCAAGGGCTGGTAGGCAAACATTTTCTATAAAGAGCCAGATAGTAAATATTTTGGGCTTTGCAAGCCATAGGGTTTCTGTCACAACTATTCAACCCGAGCACAAAGGCAGAAACAGTCAATACATAAACAGGTAAGCACAGCTGTCTGTATTCCAATAAAACTTTACAAACACTAGAATTCGATTTTCATTTAATTTACACGTCAGAAAATACTACTTTTAAAAGTTTTTCAAGCCATTTAAAAACATAAACGTCATTTTTTTTTTTTTGGTTCACAGACTCTATAAAACCAAGCAGGAGGCTACATTTGGCCCTGGGGCAGTAGTTTGCCAACTGCTGATATGGATGGAGAACCCATAGCCCTTCTGGGAGTCACAGGAAGCTGATGTTTCCAACTGAATTGGTCCCACCAGACATGTGCTCAGTTCTGGAGCTGTGAAGAGGGCTAGGGACGAATCAGAAGTTTTGGTAAGACAGAACAAAACCTCATGCATTCTCATGGTGCTCCAGAAGAAAAAAGTCCCTACGGGGGGAGGAGGCCAGCCTCAAACACATACAGTCAGTGGGCACTACCCCCAAGACATCGACAGTATTTTCAAAATGCAGAATAAATGAAGTCTAAGTAGACAGAGATTTGCAACTTTCTCAGTCAACACCATGGGAGGGTCACAACATACAAACAGGGATAAGCCAGAGATATTAACAAGTCACATAAAAATTGCAGTTCTGGTCAAAACAAGGCTAAAGCCCTGATGGGAACACACTGATCAGCATGTGACCCTTAATGTTTAAATATAGAAAAGGGGAGGGGTGCCTGGGTGGCTCAGTTGGTTAAGCGTCCGACTTTAGCTCAGATCATGATCTCATGGTTCATGGGTTTGAGCCCCGCGTCGGGCTCTGTGCTGACAGTTCAGAGCCTGGAGCCTGTCATTGGATTCTGTGTCTCCTTCTCTCTCTGATCCTCCCCTGCTCGTGACGTCTCTCTCCAACTCTCAAAAATAAATAAACATTAAAAAATGTTTTAAATACAGAAAAGGGGAGACCTTTACAGGAGAAACCTCATTTGGGGTTTCTTCAGTTCTTTTATACAAAATGTCTAGCACATAAATAACTACTAGACACAGGAAGAGGCAGGAAAATATGACAGATAATTAAGAAAGAAAAACGGAAACAGACCAACACCACCACTGAAATTTGCAAAGTATATATTTTTTAATCTTTTCAATTTACTTTTGAGGGAGAAAGGCAGAGTGTGAGCAGGGGAGCACAGAGAGGGGGAGGAGACACAGAATCTAAAGCGGGCTCCATCCAGGCTCTGAGCCGTCAGCACAGAGTGCGACATGAGGCTTAAACTCACAAATCTGAGATCATGATCCGAGCTGGAGTGGGATGCTTAACTGACTGAGCCACCAAGGCACCCCTAATTCGAAAACTATTTTATAACAATGATTAATAAACTGCAAATATAACCAAAAATGGACAACATGAATAAGAATATAAAGCATTTCAACAGAAAACCAGAATCTACAAAACAAAATCAGGTTTACTAAAAGATTAAAGATTACAGCAGAAAAAAAGAATTAGTGAAATCTGAAAACTGGTCAATAGAAAAGTTTTCAAACTGGACAAAAAGGAAAAAGTAAAATAAAATATAGCCAGAGAAACACGCCGGATGAAGCCCAAAGTCTGAACATGTATGATTTTGATACTCCCAGAAGGAAAGGAAGAGGAATATAGGAGATCATGAGATAAGAGAAGCAATATTTCATGAGATAATGGCCAAGAATTTTCCAAACCGGTGAAAGATATCAAACTCACAGACTCAAATGCTCGGTGAAACCTAAGCAAATTAATCACTAAGACTAATAGTCAAACTATTGAAAATTAATATTAATGTGAAAAAAACAAATCCTAAAAGCCAGAGGAAAGAAGACATTGCCTTGAAAGGACACCGACACCAGTAAGATTTTTAAATAGCAACTATTGATACCAGAAGACATTACAAAGTGCTAAATGAAAATTTTATGCCTGGGGAAAATATCTTTTCAAAATTAAGGCAAATCAAGGATTTTGCAAAAGCAGAGAAAAATCATTACTAGCAGTCATTCAGCACATCAAAAAAAAAAAAAGTTCTTCAGGCTGAAGGGAGACCACTCTGACTAAAAGAGAGAAACTGGAGGAAGGAATTAAGAGCCCTGGAGATGGGCTGTATGTGGGCTAACACAAGAATATGGGTGCTCTACAACAAAAATTTGGTCTTACTTTGTTTACTAACACATGTATAAGTAAAACAAATCAAGACAATCACATAGAGGATGGCAGGAGACAAAAAGAGGGAAGCTGTTGTACTTCTTACGTTGTTTGGGATATCTTAAATATTAATATAAGGTTGGCTAATAAAACAAGGACATACGTTAAAATCTCTACAGTAACCACTAACAGAAGTCTACAAGGATACACAACTAAAAAGTTAACAGAAGAAAAAAAAATGACACCACAGTGTTTGTTAAAGAAATACAAAAAGGTACAACTTCAACAGAGGCTGATTTACACCAATCGATCCTAGAGATAAGGCAGGAAAAATACAAAAGCTGTGTTTTAACTACTGCAGCACAATGAAGACTGGAAATGACCTGAATGTCCAACAGGGGACATGCTAAGTAAACCTCAGTACCCCCCCCCACGGAGCACTGTGGCAGCTTTACAAAAGGAATACAGGGTCAACTCTCCCTTCTCTATGCAGCAGCTATAGAAAGTGAACAGCAATGTACTGTTCAGAGCAACATAAAGTGTATAAAGTTTACTACTCTTATCTTAAAAAGGCAGAGTGGGTGGAATAGATAATATGAATTTGTTTTTGTTTTCTAAAGTAAATAATAGAAGGACAAGCCATAAAATTAACAAAGGTTAGTTGTGTGAAGGAGGAAGCAGGGCAAAGGGAATCGCAAAAGAAGACATCTCTAAAAATACCTTATTTATAGATTTGACGTTTTAAAGCATGTGAACACCCCAGAAGTATAAAACTGAAGTTAAAATTTAAAAGCAATCTCTAAGAGTTAAAAGCAACACAAAGCAAATGAACCAAACGAATGTGGCAGCCTGAATAAAGAAAAGCAATCATTTCAAATTACTTTAAAATCCAAAAATTTGACCACAAAGTGAGTCCCGACAAACACCGATAATAAAAACTGTTCAAAAATTAAACCGTTCTCATTCATACTACTTTTGGTGTTAAGGTGAACGTTTGTACTGTAGGAGAAAGCAAACAAATGACTATGTTATTATCACTGGGAACGGGAATTTGTGGCATGGGAGATACAAGATAAAGAGAAGTAAAAATCTTGCAGCTCTAAATTTGAATTGGCATTACAAGTAGGAACTCCTTATTTTTATTTTAAAAGACAGAATACAATTACTTAGTAGGTTTGTTCATTACAAGTATCCAATAACAATGATCATCCAGGTACAAATGAATATACCTAGACTCTAGACTATGGGCTCTAAATACTATTTCATGAAAAAGAAACCACGGCGCTCTGAGAACACCCCTAATTTCAGATATTTGGGGTGGGGGCGGAACCTGACATATCAGAGAGGAAGGAAGTTAACAAAAACTACTGAGATTATATCAAAAAGATTCAGAAGCCAACCTCAAAAAGGTGCCATCACCCAATACGACAACTTAATCAGTAAAAATCACAGAAATGTCTGAAAACTTGTCTCCACTTGACAATGACATTTAAAAACCACAATGGCAGTTTGGAGGAAGCAAGAACCAACTACTTTCCAAACTGGCAAATAACGGTGAGGAAACCAATTTTCCCTATACTATTCTCCTATGTAACAGAAGGAAGATATTCTTAATATATTTGTACTTAAAAACCACCTACTTTTACTAATAAATGAAATCTGTTCATCAGATGTGAAGTACTATCATTTTATAATCCCTGTCATCTAGAAACTGAGTTTTGATGGCATAAGAGACAACCAGACTTTAAGTGCCTCCTAGTATTACAACCCACTACCACTTCTGCATAGTCTTTCCCCACCAAGGGACTAAACAATCAAACTTGAATCTTAAAAATCTTCTGGGGGGTGCCTGGGTGGCTTAGTCGGTTAAGCGTCCGACTTTCGCTTAGGTCATGATCTCGCGGTTCGTGGGTTCGAGCCCCACGTCGGGCTCTGTGCTGACTGCCAGCTCAGAGCCTGGAGCCTGTTTCAGTCTGTGACTCCCTCTCTCTTTGACCCTCCCCTGCTCACGCTGTCTCTCTCTCTCCCTCCTAGAAATGAATAAAACATTAAAAAAAAAAAAAAATCCTCTGGATCCAGCTACCAGTTTAGATGGAGATGGCAACTTGACTCATTAGACAGAGATTATTAAAGGAATCACTAGTTTATTTTGGGGGTATGATAATGATAATCTAGGGGTGTGTCTGTTTTAAGGCACATTATCTTGAGCTACATGATAACATGTTTATAGGTAATATTATATAATGTCTGGGATTCATTTCAAACAAAGTGGGTGAAGGGATGTGGGTTAAAGCTGGCCATGGAGTCGGCAGTGCTGAAGCTGGGTCACAGGCACAGGGGTATAACACTTCTTTCTACTCTGGTTCTAATCTATGGTCCACATTAATTTCATGTACAGTGGTCAACCTTTGATATGGGTCTGAGATATTTTAATATTCAGGCAGCCCTGAAACATGTTTTCTTCCCAGCCTTCTCTAGGGAATAAATGAAGTGGCAAAATAAATGAATCAAATTTCTCTCAAGAGAAGGGGAAAAAAAAAGAACTTAAGGAACACATCAACTGATGGCAATGTACAGATCATATTTTGGTCCGGATTCAAATAAAAAATTTAACTGGATTTCTGAGAGGCCTAGAGCATTTGTGCTCTAAACAGGCACTTCGTAAAAGTAAGGATTCCTCTTAATATAACCACAACATGGTCTAAAAACTTGTGTCCTTGTAGTTACAAATTCAATGACATGCAAATAAAATGATGCCTAGGACTGCCTGAAAAAGAATTTGGGAGGATGGCTGAGAACGTAACTAAAACAGTTGCTGTGGACTGGTAATTGCTGATGGGTTCGTGGAGGTTATTCTACCCCTATACTCTCAACTTTGGGGTATATTTGATCATTTCCAAAATAAATATGTCCTTCCCCTTTCCTAAATCCTTCAATAAGTATGTCCTAAATCCTAAATCCTTCGATGGTTCCGGAGTTCACATACTGGGTTAAACCCCACGCTCACCCGTGGCCTGCCAAGCCCTACATGACCGAGCAAGTATCTATCCCTCACAGACTTCATCTTCTAACTCTTAACTCTTTCCACAGGCCCCCCCTTGTTATTTCTCCAACATGCCAAGCTAATTCCCACCTCCCATGGTGCACTTCACCTCCCCTCAGACGCATCTGGGGCTGGCTTCCTCACTTCATTTAAATATCCACAAATTGAGCCTGCCTCGGAGAAGGTTTTCTCTAACCAGCCTTCCTATATCCTCTCACCAGCAAACATACATCCTTGTTTTGTTTTCCTTCACTGCACTGATACTACCTGAAGTTTTTCTGTAGGACAGCTGTCTTCCTCACTGCCAGGGTCACCTTCTAGCAAGGACGCTCCATATGGGAAACAACTCTGTGTATTATCCCGTTTATGATTCAGAACAATCCCAGTACCTAATAAATGACACTAAATCAAAATCCTCACTAAGGAGTTCGTGAGAACTTTGCAAAAGGGCACATTATCTGAGAGCTGAGTGTTAGGGCAGCAAAAGCAAAACCAAACCAAACCAAAATACCAGCTGCTTCTTAAATTTCCTGTCAAATGCTGCGGCCAGAAACTTGAAAAGGACTTAAGTATAAATACACATATGTGAGCATATGTCTGCACATTGCATTATGTTAAAAGAAAAACAAAGAAAAAAAACTTAGAATACTTGATGGAAAATTATATGAGCACGTATTAGTAAGGTCAGAGTTAATAGGCTTCAGTTAACACTTCAGAAATTTTAAAGTTAATCAAGACTGAAGTCTAAAAATAGCCTGCTGATTCTATGGAAAACATTATCAATGTAGTTATTAAAAAATGCTTAAATGCAAATTTTGTTTAAGGAAGCTAAAGATAGTATTCTATACCAGAAAGAATGCAACTGGATTTGTAATTATGCAAAAGTTATTCTTGTTACAAACTGCCACTTCAAGAGTCACTGTTTTGTCTACCATATATGACAAGATCTCTGGATTATAATATGTTAATTTGATTAAATGAGTCTAGCGACTGGTAATTCTGCTGAGAAATCTTTTCTCTAAAGCTCAGCTCTACAACTGACTGGCTCGTGGATTAAATTTTATTATGCCACAAAAAACTCAAGATTCAAATCAAGATTCAAATCTATGCAAATCATGCAATCAGATGCTATAATATAATCAATGCAATCATCCGAGATTCTTTACTATCCTAGAGTTAAACAAAGATCCAATCTTGACATAAACTCTGGATGGTTTTCTAACGATTCCAATTCTGTAATCAAAAATAAAAGTACAGAAGAACTTCTAGTTGCTATATTTAAAGGCAAGAATATGCACAAGCCCCATCTTTTTTTTTCTTTTTTGTAAAGCAGGTTAATGCTCATGAAAAGCTCCTTATATGAAAGCCTCTTTACATCAAGAGATAAACAGTAAAAACAGCACTCAACTATTTATTGAAGGTTTTGGAGGGGGAGGGCAAATTCAAAAGTATTCACTTACTAGCTCCGCTTCCAATTGTTCTATGGAAAAGCTGTGACATCCGAGGACCAAGAGGGCCAAAGAGATGAGGGGGAAGACCTCTGGCCTCTAACAAAGCTAAAGAAAAAGAAAGAGAGGAGGAATAGTTGAATTATGAATGCAGTTGTTCTTACCTCAAGATTTCAAGCAACTGATCCATCTCACATAACTCACTTAGACAGTGTTACTTCCCATTTCTAACTTAAACGACATTAAACTTTTAAGATCATTCTTAAATATTAGTTAAGATAAGTTACAACACCCATATGCTGCTCCATGGCATCTTAAGGCTTTATGGAGATACTAAATATTAATGCCAGAAGGGAATCTATCAAATGATCCAAGAGAAACCCAGAGCAAATATTTATTTTGAAAAAATTACAGGCTAAGTACCTTTGTGTTGTTTTCCCTCAAATATATTTACCAATCAGACACTGGTCATGAGATCCTCTGAAAACATAAAAAATTATTTTTATAATGTCCATAAAGAGAAAAAATGGGCTCACAAGACTTCTAGTCAAAAAGAGACTGCTGTCTAAGTTACTTTAGGAACTTAAAAGTGATCTGAAAGTGATTTATAAGTAATGTTTCTTATAAGCCTCACACCAGGGATCTATCATATAAACCAACTGTCTGAAGATAATAAAAATACATACCCACCCATTTGTAAAGAGCATATACATAATATAAAGTTGCTTCCTCAAAATCACAACATTAAAATACCTGGTGTTGATGTATACAGTTTCCATTCATTTTTAAATAGCTGACCAAGAACACAAAAGAACACAAAAACATCCCACTGGATGCATTATGTTATCAGGCACCGCAGAGCAATATACTAAGCTATCCCCTTTTCAAGATCTTCCTTAATTTATTATCAGCTTATACAAGCAAACATAATAAAGAACATTTAAAAACAAAAAATAAGCATGTAAGATTTTGTTTAAACAGAAAAATAACAAGTGAGACAGATCATCTTCCAAATCCAAACCATCGCTAAATAAGCAGCTTTTTCTGGAAGTATAGGCATTGCTAGATTAGGTTTAAATGAGCTTATCTAAATTAATTTCAACAAAGAACAGAAGTAACAGGCAGCCTCTGGTAATGGCTTCTTGTTTCTTATAAGCTCATTAACCGTCTTTACCTTGTAATCGTCCCATCTCGGAATCATCGGATTCACTCTCCCCAGAGGTGGTCATGCCCACAGCCCCTGCAACAGAACTAGAAGCTTCAAAGGGAGGAGAAAAAGAAGGTGAGGGTTAGGAGAGAAATATTCAAACTTACTATGTCTGGTTTATCTTAAAAAAAGAAAAAGTTTTACGGACTACAGCGAATCAAGGGTATTAATTGTGTCTGCCCACTGCGCACTCAACTGTTCTTCTAGAGGTCATCCTGTAGCGTTTATGAACAAAAAGATGGCTCAACTATCTTGTGTTCAAGAAGCATAAAAATATAGCCTTTACATTTCATTCATACATGGCTTTGGCAGACTCCTCACGCCTCTGACACTGTTCCTAAATTAAGTCTTGTCCTGAACTCATCTACCAAAAGTCCATGAAGGTCATATTGCCAAAACCACTGTGATATTTAATAGATGGGCAATTAGTCACAAACAGAACAGAAAGCAAAACTGAGGTTTGGGGAAAATGTTCCGTCTTCTTCGGTCTTACTTATTTCTGGACTGCAGTCTTGACACAATCACTCACGTGTTTTAAGGGCGTGCAGATTGCACACTTACTTCCAGGACAAAATATTGAAGATAACACATTACAACAAACAGCAAAGCACTGAAGTACAAAAAAGAGGATAGCTAGGGCGTGAGAACAAGTGCAGGACAGAAACAGTTCAGATTTGGAAGGATTCTACTCCCCAGAAAGCTGAGCAGAGCAATGATTCGGTCTACGAAAGAGAAAGGTTGAGTCTATTATGAGCCTGCCTGGATGGAACCATAGTCCTGTACGACCAGCAGTTCTTCTGTCCCTCCTCTCCATGTCCGCTGAGTCTTTAAGCAGTTTTTCTACACAATTAACCCACGTATGACCACATTATCCACAACACCCTAAGCCCAGTACACTTGCCAGAAAATGACAGGTCAGCCCAGCACAATGTTTTCAGTTGTTAAAAGAAGCACATGGATAACATGTGAATTTACAGAGCTTTTTTCTGAAGAGATGCTAATATACCAGCCACCAACTGTATATTTTCTTAATAGTTTTCCTCACACCTCACTAAGTATCTTCTATGATTTCACTGGGATTTTTAGAAAATTCATCAAAACCTCTGTGATTTAAGAATGATAGAGTCCGCAAACTGTGGCCCACGGGCCATATTCAATCCAGCACATCATTCTGTCAATAAAATTTTACTGAAACACGGCCAGACTCACCCTTATTGTCTAGGGCTGCTTTCATGCTACAACCACAGAGCTGGGTGGTCCCAACAGAGCCGGAATAAAGCCTGAAACATCAACTCTCTGGCCCCTTTACAAGGTTAGCAACCTCATGGTTTATAGTTATAGGTGAACCAGAAATGCTAATATAAAAGGGTAGACAAAATCCATACTTGGGAGGAAGGAAAAAGAAAAAGTAACTGTACTGTATAATGCCACCTATACATGGCATGTATGACATGTTCACCGTACACAGGCTGTGTCTTGTTTCCTCACAACCATACAAGCAGGTACTGTGAGCTTTCTCACACACATGAGCAAACTAAGGCCTTGTGCGACTTGTAATGCACTTGCTCAAAGTCAGACAGCTAACAACAGAGCAGAGATTCGAGCACAGGTGGTGTGACTCTTCATACGCTGTTCTCAAGTCCTGCACTCTAGTGGCCCCCTGAACATATTCTGCAGTACTAAGTTTTTTATTCCAGTACAGTTCCTTCTTCACATTAAACAGAAATCTTCTTAATAGATACTATTAAGGTCCCAATTATAACTTTATTTGTTAAAGTGACTCTTACGCTTGCTTTTAAACTCTTCCAATTATGTGGAGAGCAAACAAAAAGCTTTGACAAATGAGGTAGTTGGTTTTTTAATGTACATACTGGTACCACACCTTTAAGAAAAAACAAACAACAAAAATTCACTTGGGAAGGTAATGCTGGTTTCCTTAGTTTCTGTATTAGAGGGTCAGCATGAGAAGGAGCAAGGATATTCTGATTTTTCATGGAGGTGGAAGGCCTGTTTTGACAGAAATCAGTCACTGAACCTATAGGAAAAAAGATCCCTCTCCAGCCCACTGAAGGCAAGTGTTAATCATTACTATACTGAAGTTACCTGTAAGTACTGCTAAGTTAGATAGCCTGACTAGCCTGGTCTGTGAGAAGCAATCTGTGAAGTCATGAAGGTAAGGAAGTGTCATCAACCAATAGTCAATGACAAAGTTCTTTAGTCAGGGCGGCAAACCTCCTTGGGCAACATGCACAAGATCTCTCCTGATACAAGACCATCAAGCAGAAAAAATCTGATGCCAGATTTTAAGAGGTGTCCATCTTTTATGATGTTGTTTACACCAGTTATCTCCCCCCATCTACTCTTAGTGTATCTTCACAGGACTGCAGAAGACAGTTTCGAATACACAGCTAAGTGAAAACAATGGAAAAAAATATTGGTTATATTAGAACAAAGAAATTTATCCCAGAACTCCACATTTTTATACTTTAACTGATAAAGCCTCTTATGCAGAAAGAAGTGATAAAATATTAGGAAGCTGACAGAATTCAATTTTACTTGACTGGAGCCTCTAAGGGTTCACCAGCTGCCTAAGTACAAGACGCAACGGGAAGAAGACTTTTTTTTAAGAGCGTAATGAAAACTTCTGAGGGGAGGCCAAAACAGTAACTTGTCAGTAATGTAACTCTGCCTTATATAGGCCCTGGTAGCAGGCGATATGAAAGCAATCTAATCTTTAGTGATTCTAAACAAAAGTAATTAGGAAGATAAAAACTTACAAAACCGGGTTTGTTTGTTTTTAAATGAAATGACCCTGTTTATTTGTTGTGAAATTAAGATTCTCAATGCAAAATCAGGTGCCAGGCCATGGGCTCTTTTCCTTGCCATCTGATTACTTTGCAGGTGTAAGGAAGAATACTTCTCACTGTAGTGTCTCTAGTATTTGCAAGACTTCACCAGCACTATGAAAAGGTGCACAGTCCTGACAAAGTCCAAAAAGAAAGCCTCCAACTCGAGGGAAAATATGGGGAACACTTAACTTTCAGCTCCAAGAGCTAGCATCTCTTCTATGAAGAGCCAGAGAAGCTGGGCTCCGAAGAACAGTATGTTTTCAGGTGACTGGGCAGGCACACCATTATCAACAGATTTCCCAGAGGGTCAACAACACTGATAAAGTCAGGGTGATATGGGCAAGTCTGCCCAAGATGGAGCAATGTTTTATTACTACATGCATAAAAAGAAGTATGTTTATTTTACTAACTTTATTGAAATAGGAAGATGAAATCTCTGTAAATAAGTAACACTGGGATAAAAACCACATAAAAACATTGAAGAAATTAAACCAGTCTCCTTAAATTAATAAAAACATTATTTCAAAATAAATGTTTCCAATAAACAGAGTCTTCTATCAACTGTCTAAGAGCTATGTGAGAACGGACACTTGCCAAAAGATGCTTAAGTTACCACCAAGGATTGATATTCCACGCTAACTTAGAGGGTTTTATTTTCCTGTGAATTCCAATTTTACATACTGAGAAACTAAAGCACGCTGCACTGAAGAACTGAAGATAAAGCTAATAAGGAATTTGCCTCTTTCCGCAGCACCACTGTAGTGAGCTGGCAGCAGAGGATTATTCCTGCAGGATCCATAAGGCATCCTGCTTCCAAAATAAAATGAACTAGTACTGCTCAAACACCAGTCAGCGTGCCACACGCGTCTTTTACATAAACATGGAAAATACCTAGATCACACTGTGATTTCAAGTATGAACGACAATGAACATGAGCCTTTGGGGGGCAGTCTTACCCACCTAATCCCTTGGAAGGTTTTATCCTCTTAGGTAAATACCAGGGATCAAAATTTTACACACCACCCCCTCACCCTGGCTTCCAATTATATCTGTATGAATTAAACAAACTCTCGTGACTATGGGGGAAGTAGAATGAAACAGCCTTTACAAATGTGCCCTTACTTTTGAAAACCTGGATTTGGGAGCCCCACACCTCCAGGCAAGCTTAACCACTATGTCTCAGTTTTCCTTGTTTCTAAAATGAGAACACCACTCACACCTCAGCATATTGTTTTGAATATTAAAAGAGAACATATGTAAAGTGCTTAATACTGTGTCTACAACAGCGTGCACTCTATAAACGTTAGCTATGATAATTACTGTAATGAGTCCACTTTAACACCATGCTCAGCAGCTCCATTTGTGTCGTCCACATGGGAATTGCCCCACTTCCATATGCAGATATGAAATAAACATTGAAACATTGAGAAGCAGAGCCCAAGTAAGAGTTTCAACAAGTAAGAGTTGTATGTGCAATGGACTGGACTTTCCCTCCAATTTAACCCTNCGCAGATATGAAATAAACATTGAAACACTGAGAAGCAGAGCCCAAGTAAGAGTTTCAACAAGTAAGAGTTGTGTGTGCAATGGACTGGACTTTCCCTCCAATTTAACCCTTCGGAAAAACTATTCTAAAGAAAAAGCACATGAAAAAAATCCCCTCCTACCAGAAGAGGTGCTTCAAGTTCACAGTTCCATTTATCATACAAAACCAGGAAAGACAGTGGTAAAAATATTAAGGTGGACAGAAAGAAGAGACAAAAAGCACAAACCATGAACAGCAGTGGGCAAACCAGAAGCTTCCTGGTAAACTAGGACACAGGCTCCACCCCAGGGATGAGAGAGAGAACTAGCACATATACTAACATACAGTAAAAGTGCCCTGTTAAAAAGTAGGTACATACCTACACCTAAACCTGTGTGTATCATTCTGACACAAAGGGCTCATCACACCCATGTTCATAATGATGAACTGCAACATTTCTCCATCTGTCCTTAATGTTAGTGAGAAAGGCTCACAAGCTACATTTTAAAACTTTCAGCCACAATTAACCTCTGAAGTATTAGTCTCCTACTCATCCTGGTGATCAATACATATTTAAAGCTGAAAGGGGTGGAGGCAGCCTAATTTTTAAGAAAATTGTGCTGAGATATCAAGAATAAAAATAAGCCCATGAAAACATAAATAGCATTCTTCAAGTTCCTTCCAAATGGAATACTTCTTACTTTTTAGAGGTTACAACATATGCTACATCAAAATTTGCACATATATGAAGAAGCAATTTAAGCCATATCCTTACATTCTGATTATAAACTCAGATTTTCACACAAACAATGGGCAACTATTGTATGTCCACAAGGATAGAGAAGAACCTTAAACAGAGGTTGACTTATCTTACCTAAAAGGTAATCATTACAAACTTGGATTTGGAAAAGAATTAGGACAAAAACAAATGAATCCAACTAACCAAAAAAACCAAACCTGTAAAGTAAAGCAAAAGAGAACCAAAAGCATATTTGATGGTAACATCGAGTATATTTCTGTCCCCTCTCTTGCATTCTATTTGGTACGCCTACAAAGCAGTTGGTATCTAAATAAATCTGTAAGACACAGAAATGCATCTTGGGGCTAGAAGTGCCGATCTACCTGCAGCTCCCTGGGGGGTTTCATCTGTCCGCGCAGCTGAAGAATTGACGGTCTCCTGGTTGCTTTCAGGGTCCGCCATTTTCTCCTGCCGACGAGCTTCAGCTGCTCCTCTTTTGCCCAGGCCAGAGCCTCGCCGACTGCAACAGAAAAATGCCATCATAGGCGGCACTACCAGTGACCAGGAGCAATGTCCACACAGCACAAAGCTCCAATGCATGAAGCACAAAGCCAGTTTCTTCTTTTTACATAAAAATTGTTGCAGAAAATCACTATGGGTAACAACCAAGACTTTGTATATTTAAAATCCTTCCAAGTTACGTCGCATTCACAATACGTGCTTTTGTATTGCTATGAGCTGTGGTCATCCTTACAGACAGAAATGATTTTTAAACACTTCAACTAAATGGAAGTGACTCCTGCTGAGAAAATTCAACTCATCTGAAATAGATCCCTACTTTCAGCTAAATAGTGGATCAATATACAGACTTTACACTTGACAATGAGGGGGAAGGAAAAGTGGAAAATGTGGGGGGATTCCCATCACTTAAGTTCCAGAAAACTTTAATCATCAACAAAAAATAACTATCCTAATAATGAGCAAGAGTTCCATCCTTTAAAATAAAGAATTAAAAGGGCGCCTAGGTGGCTCAGTCGGTTAAGAGTCCGACTTCAGCTGAGGTCACAATCTTGCAGTCAGTGAATTCGAGCCTCGTGTTGGGCTCTGTGCTGACAGTTCAGAGCCTGGAGGCCACTCGGATTCTGTGTCTCCCTCGCTCTCTGCGTCTCTCCCACTCCCACTCTGTCTCTCAAAAAAGAGTAAGTGCTAAAAGAAAATTTTAATATATAAAATTTAAAAATTAAAGATTTAATATTTATAAATACATACAGATAACATCGAGGAAGACACTAGTTTAGGATTAAGTCACAGTGTAATATGCATCAACAATATTGACCAGTCATTTCTCATACAGCAAATAACATTTTATTGATGACAATTTCTTCTACTTTAAAAGAGAAATCAGTAAGCAAATCAGGTAAAAACAAAAGATTTCCCCAGACTATTACAACTTGGTATTGTTTAAATACGCAGTCCTCCAAAGTACCTTAGGAAATGAAGAAACACACTTACTAAGGAAATGTTTTAGACCAAAGTCAACCTACAGTGGAATTAGATACTGGCTAGTCAAGAACAAGAAAGCAGCAGGCGTAAGTGACAGGGAATGAAGGCTCTGAACTTCCAGACAGTGCGAGATGAGGCTGTAATCCTCCCTACACAGGGATTTGCTGAGCCAATCTTTTCTTCCACAGAACAGCTCACTGCAAACCCAACTTACCAAGCCACCAATTAGTGGGATTCAAATTAATCCATGTATTTAACATTCAATTTGTACGAGCCATGTGACACACACGGTGCTGAACACTGTGGCTGCTGCCCTTCAAGGAGTTATAGTCTGAAGAGACGGGGACGCACCTGTAGCAGGCTCTGAGAGCACTAAATTCAAGAAGCATCTCAACTACTTTAGAAAAAAATTCAAGATGAAGAGCCTTCCAGGCAGGTGGCTAGCTAGCTTGTGTAGAGTATCACCATGTAAATTGTAAGTAACTTCACATGCGCTAAGAAAGCGGGCATGAATAGAAGGGAGCAAAGACGGGACCCTAGATTATCTGACTTCCCATCAACTTAAAATTAATTTTCAACCACAGTGAATTCAGCTTACTTCTCAGATTATAAACTCTGGGTAAAAACTGGATTCAAAATCTAGCCCAAAAGAAGACAAAAGCTTTGAGGATCTAAGACATTTTCTCAAAAGAGTTCTTGTAAAACTATGGCCAAGAAACCTCAAAAGCAAACAGGTACACTAACTCCACAGATTTTAACTAGTACTTTAAATAATCTAGATAGAACTAGACAATAAGAAGAAAACAGAGGTTAAAGTGGCAAGAGTCCTTTTCTTCTGACTTGCAACAAGTTACAGTTTCCTTACGTCACTACTGGACCTGGCACTGAGAGCAGTCAATGTCACTTACCTTAGAGGGGAAACAAAAGAAGAGCTAAACCCTTTTAGCTCGACTGAGGGAGGGTAGGGGAAAAGAACACCGAAATCCTCTGCCTCCACCACTGTTTTGTGACACACTCTGTAGAAAGAACGAACTAAATATAAGAGAGGGAGACGTTCTACAGGCTGTGAATAATTAGCTGCACAATTGTGGGCATCCTAACAGGAGACCAAGCCCCAAAATGTGAGGCAATATTGAGAAAAAAAAATTTTAACTTTAACTGCAGATTCTTAATCAGTTAATAAAAGTATGTGAAATAATGCACCGTGTCACACAAAGGTAGTGGATTTCCTGAAAAAGAGACCCCATGCAGCAACTGGGGGAAACAGGACCTGGAGTCCTGAAAAGCACACACACAACTACACCCGGCCTCCAGGGGTGGGTGTCGTCATACACAGGAAGCTGGAGCACCACTCTCCCCGCCCCCATTCATCCAACTCACGTGGTGCCCACATTTCCAAAACCTAATCAGGCAATATTACAGCCATTAAAACAGGCATCCCTTCTGATCCTTTAATCACACTGCTGGAAAATTTAGCTACCTCTAAAAAATAACCCAAATCTGCATAAAGATGTTCATTAGAGATTTACTGGTCGACTGAAACTCTGAAAACAACCTAATGTCCAACTATGGCCAATAACTCTGTGAAAATATTGCAGCAACAGAAGAAATGGTAGACTGTAAGAGTGTTGTCAAAAAAAATAGCATGAGTGGCGCCTGGGTGGCTCTGGCAGTTATGTGTCCGACTTCAGCTCAGGTCTTGATCTCCGGTCTCGGGGGTTCGAGCCCCGTGTTGGGCTCTGTGCTGACAGCTCAGAGCCTGGAGCCTGCTTCAGATTCTGTGTCTCCCTCTCTTGCTTTCTGCCCCTCCTCAGCTCACATGTGGAGTCTCTCTGTCTCTCCCTCTCTCAAAAATAAACATTAAAAAAAAATTCTGTAAATGAGCATGAATAAAGCTTGGCAAAAACATATAAACATTGGGGAAGAATTCATTTACATAGGACAAATAGATGTCAAGTGAAATTTCAGTAATTTTTGAAAGCTTATCAAGAGAAGGACTTTGATGAAAAGTGGAACAGAAGACAGTGAGCTGATCACGGACTGGAAGCCCCATGTGTTACCTGGCACTAGCACAGGAGCCCGTGGTCTTTTGGCGTGTGCTCCGCCTCAAACTGGGGAGCTCAGCAGGTGGGGATTCACTGCGCTTCTTGGTAGATTTTCTTAAACCTGTACACGGGAAATGCAAAACACACTTTTTAAAAAAGTTATCATAAACTAACAAGTACAAAGTTCTTCAGGTCAAAAGCATCTTCCGTGGCCTTTCTAGCAGTCTACTAGGGTCACTTCACAGTTTGCCTTTACTTACCGTGACTCAAGCTCTGCCATACCACCAGTGACAGTACTTCTCTCATCCTATCCTGTTACATGTTCTGATCACAGCTGTATTCCTCCACTAACCAAGCCAGGAAATTTTTTTTTCTTTTTGCACTTACCATATATTTCAGGCTTTTACTAAATTTAAAAAATTGTCTGAATTTCATTCTCACTCGTTAGCACTTTATTACATGGCCTTTAAACTGTCCCATTTCATCTAGTTTATATACAGCTCATCAATTAAGACTACGAGAGAACAAAATGCTTTCTTTTCTTTACACCACCCCCATCTGCAAGGGATATACACTGAAGCTGAAGGTTATTAGGATTTGTAATATACAGGTAACTGGATAATTCGGGGTCAAAGTAAGTCAAACACACTTTACATGTCATTCTCAAAGCTAACTGATAATGGTTACAGGGTTACCAGAATGTAAAAAGTTACAGCATTAGGTTTGTTACTATTTTATAAACAATGGTAAAGCAATCGGAGAGCTGTCCCCCACCATGTTACCATACATGATGACACACTGGGCAGTGTACTCCATCTAAACAAAGATCTCCCAAGAGTGAAAGGTCTCCAAGGTCAAAAAGCCTATTTCCAGAAGCATAGCATCATCTGAAAGAGTTGTTACCTTTTCCTGAGACTAATTACATAGTAATAACAACTCTCTAGCTTATTTATTATTTCCCCCATTATTTCTAACATTTTTGACCACTTCACTGCTTCAAAGTAGAAAGATCAGAAATTCCTTACTCTTGTGACAAAAACACCAGTAATGGTCTGGATAAGAGGTGATGAAAAAAATTCCAGACATCTTCTTGGGCTTTTAGCTGCTTAAAACTTCAATGCATTCAACTTGGGATGGTCCCCATATGACATATAATGAAAGCTGCTGCTAAGAAAAGCACACTACTAAAGAATCTTTAAGTACCAAACAGAAGATATTAAGACAAAACTCGATGTTCACACAGGCATTACCATTTAGAAATCTAAACCAAACCTTCCAGGCCTTCTTTTTCTTCCCCAAAGTAACTTTTGGGAAACGTTACCTAGATTCCTCAAACTGGAATAATAGGACTAAAACTGAAACTTTAATTGAGAGACTGGCCTAAGAGTTTTTTACATTTCAATTTTGTTTTTAGACTGATTTTCTACACAGCATATCCCCAGAATTACTTGATGCGACCACCAATCTAGGCCTGATGCCCCTAGTGACACATACCCCGTCCCCTGAAAGACAAACATGGCACATGGACAGGTTATGGGATTGGCGTGATGTATTCAGCTAATTAGTATCACTGTTTTTAATCTTTAAAAAACTCAACTTATTTTTAAATAATGTTTTAGAACATATTACACTCATCTATTTCAATTGTGCAACTAAGAATAGACTAAAGATGTACATTTTACAGAAAGAAACGATTGCACATTGCATAAAAAACTCTGTGTTTGTATTTCTAAAGTACTTTAAAATCATGTGTCATTGTCACTAATATTTACGTATGTGATACTAAATGCCTTTATACATATACCGTGATACAAAAATGGACACTAGCAAACATTTTTGTGTCTGTTCAGTGACATCCAAAAAAAAAAAAAAAATTCAAGCAAACACACTGGGAGTTACTGCTATACTGTTCATAAGGTGACAGTACAGTTTGTGACCAAACTTTTATTTCACTACCCATGCCCTATTTGAGACTGCAGTGTTTAACTTTCTTTTAAAACATTTTATGCAAATGATACTTTCCTGTGGTAAAATATACTCACTTTCAATTATGGGGTTCAATATGGGGTTTAACAAATGTACTGACCCATATAACCAACATGACAATCAAGACAGGACATTTCCATTGCTCCAAAAAGTCCCTTTGTGCTCCTTGCAACTGATTCCCTCCCCCACACTTTGGACCTCTGGAAATTACTTGTGTACCTGTCTGGCAGTACTGCCTGTTCTAGAATTTCATAAAAATGGAGCCCTATAGCATTTTGGAGATGAATTCACACTACTGTACAGATTAGTCCGTTCCTTTCTCTTGTAGAGAAGTATCCCTTTGTGTGGATGCGACACAATCTTTTCATCCATTCTTGGTGTTAAAATTTAAGAGAAACGTACTAAATTACAGAAAAGCAGGACAAAGGAGAACCAAAACAACAGAGCAGATAGGAAAATATTTTTAACTGGTATTATAATCCTGCTGCAATGTAAAATGGCTGTCAGGCTATGTGACATGGTGCCATTTAGCCTGATAAACTAGGAGAGTGAACCCCAAACATTTGTTTTCTGAAAGGCAATCCCATGGTAAAGGAGATGCTACACGTAATGCTTTAGTGGAAAAGAGGGCTCTCTACTTGTAACATTACCTGAACCCAGGGTGGGAGACAAAACTAGCTCTTATATGTATTTCTGCTCCAAAACCTGGAAGAGGAACACCTCACAATTGGTAAAGATTGATAATTAGTAACTTTTTAGTATTTCTAAGCAAATCAAGTCAAATGTTGGAGGAACTCTATAAATTCTTCCAAAAATCTAAAACATGTTAAGAAGATTAGAAATGTCAAACTTTCTGGGAAAAAGGAAAGCTGAAGTAGTGTGGCAAACCCTGCCTAGAAATGGGGAAAGCTTAACTTTCTCTTGGCCATTCAGCTGACGATTCTGGAAGATACGGTCTTTTTTTTTTTTTTTTAAATGTTTTATTTATTTCTAGGAGAGAGAGAGAGAGAGAGACAGCGTGAGCAGGGGAGGGTCAGAGAAGAGAGAGAGTCACAGACTCTGAAACAGGCTCCAGGCTCTGAGCTGGCAGTCAGCACAGAGCCCGATGCGGGGCTCGAACCCACAAACCGCGAGATCACGACCTAAGCGAAAGTAGGACGCTTAACCGACTAAGCCACCCAGGCGCCCCTTTTTTTTTATTTTTTAAATAAAGTAAAGCATCAAGGCTTTTTTTAAATGTTTGTTTATTTTGAGAGAGAGAGAGAGGGAGAGAGAGACGGACGGCGGGGCGGGGGGGGGANGAGGATCCAAAGCAAGTTCTGTGCTGACAGCAGCTAGCCCAATGGGAGGCTAGAACTCACTGACCACAAGATCATGACACGAGCCAGTCAGGACGCTTACCTGACTGAGCCACACCCAGGTGCCCTAGAACATACTGTCTTTACAATATTAGACTGGCTTTTTTCAAAAGCACTTTCAGATATAGTTATGATTATTCTTACTTTTCAGACACAAAAAAAATATGAACTGACTTGCTTAAAGGTTGCATAACCCAGCCAACCACACAATTCCTAAGCTTATTTTGAGGCAGAACAAAAGTTACTCCATCTTTACTATACTTCTGGTAAAGCATCACAATTTTGCCTTCCTGGTTCAATTAGAAAACTTTAAAACTCCATATAAAAATACTGTAATTGAGCAGAATCAAAATGTGTTTCCTTCCATTCTACTGGTCAAGTAATGATTATTTTAACTGAAGAGGAAACACAATAAATACAAGCCAGCAACCCACCGAAAATGTATTAATTTCATGTGCATGGGTACACATGTACACACACACACACGGGCTCTGTGATGCAGCGAAACTGCATTTGTCATTTATTTGCATGAGGCCACTCTCAGAAGCAACCAGAATACCACTGGTCAGATTAATCTATTAATATCTACAAAGCTTTTGTGTAATGAAGTTAGGTATAAATGTAGACATACTTTTATCAAAGTTTTTGACATTACTGTTTTGGTATAAGAATATATGCTCTTGTCCTTATAAATATATTCTGATAATCTTTATTCCTGTGAATAAAGGTGAAACCAATAGTATTATTCTCTTAGAAGTCCTAGTTGCTTTGTACCTCTACAGCATATATTTATCTCACTTTTTTCTTTTTCTTGGAATGTGTATTCCTAACCCACAACTGATTTACTCAAAGTTCAGAGCTTTGTGAACTGTAAAAACAGTAATTGTTACATAGTTATGACACATGAAATGTGAAATAACTGTATCTCTTATGTATTCAATGGTAAGCTTGGATTTCTAAAATATAACAACATCTTTAAAGAGTCAACAGACTGAAGGCCTTGAATATTTCATTTTCTGGACTCTTACTAATTAATGTAAAATCAGGTATGATCTTGGGACCTTCTACTTATAATTTTTCTTCTCTATATCGAGGTTTTAAAAGTATTTTTCTTTGCATTACAATATTGTGAAAGGATCCCAATTTTGTAACGCAAGAGATGAGCAACAGTACCATGATACGCCTACTTCAGGTCAAGAGGGAGTGATTGAAGGTAGAACACCAATCCTGGAAAGGTATAATTTTCACAATTGGCTATTTCCAAAAAAAAAAAAAAAAAAAAGTTACTTTAAAAGTAGCAATAGACAAACAATACATGTTCACTGTCATCCTTTTATTCTATTTGTAATTCTTTCCTGAACTGAACTAGGATGCTAATTTTTTATATGGCACACACATATGTACACGCATAATCCCAAAACAGAACTACTGCCCTCCCGTGATAAAATATTCTAACAATCCAATAATTAAGTAAACTTTCCAATTTCTTAAAGATTTCTTTTGTTGTACAGTCAAAATAAACCTGAATGTCAACATATTCGGTAAAGCTATTTGAAACCAAGCAAGGCAGGGGACAGATTTACCTAGCACCTTTGTTTAGTGAATAATGACTGAATTCAACTACATAAATGTTTCTATTCTCCAATTTACCTCCTCATTTTACAAGGACCTTAAAAAATGATTAAGTAGACATCTACTGTATAAGGCCCAGTAACCCTTTTTCTTAACACCCTGACTTTGATTTTTTTTAAATTATTATTATTATTATTTTGGGAACTATCTCCTACCCCTTTGCCATGTGATACTGATGAAACTACCATTCACAGCACGCTCCCATTATACGAGTGGGGGGGGCTCAAACTGGCTAGACTATTTCCATACTGACTTGCTTTAAGGTGCATAACCAAGCCAACTACACAATTCCTAAGCTTATTTTGAAGAGGCTACTATATCCTTACAATACTTCTGGCAAAGCATTAAAATTACAATTCTACCTCCACAATAGTGATTCGTTGAAGGTTATGCATACGACCCAAAGAAATGAGGGATTTTCTTACAAGTAAATTCATTAATTACTGGATAGTATCTTGGGGGAGGGCAGAGTGAGGGAGTCATAACACAGGCTTGGGACTGACAGGGTCATCTTTATTTGAGGTCCTGGATACAGCCAAGCCTGAAGCAAACCAATCCTGACTTTGCCAGTCATATAATATATATACCTTATATAACATATAATTATATTAAAATTTTTAGTCTAAGGTAGGTGCTAACAAATTGCAGCCTCTGGGCCAGATCCATCTGGCAGCCTGTTTTTGTACATCCCACTAGCTAAGAATTGTTTTTTACATTTTTAGCAAGTTGTTAAACAGAAGAATACGTGACAAAAACCATATGTGGTCAGTAAACCTAAAATATTTATTTTATAGGATTTACAGAAAACATATACTGACCTGGACTTTGAAGAGAAAAAGGAAGAAGAACATATGGACACACCTAAATTTCAAAAATCAATTAAATATTTAAAAAACAAAAACTTGTCCAAAACCAAATAAACACAACCTCTTGTGTTTTAAAAAGAAAAACAAGGGGCACCTGGGCGGCTCAGTCAGGTGTCCAACTCGGCCTCAAGTGAAGACTTCACAATTCGTGAGTTCAAGCCCTGTGTCAGGCTCTGTGCTGACACCTTGGAGCCTAGAGCCTGCTTTGTATTCTGTGACTCCCTCTCTCTCTGCCCCTCTCCTGCGCTCGCGCTCGGCCCCCCCACCCCATCTCAAAAATAAACGAACAATTAAAAAATAATAAATAGGGATGCCTGGGTGACTCGGTCAGTTAAACGTCCAACCTCAACTCAGGTCATGATCTCACAGTTTTTGAGTCTGAGCTCCAAGTTGGGCTCTGTGCTGACAGCTCAAGAGCCTGGACCCTGTTTTGGATTCTATGTCTCCCTCTCTCTCTGTCCCTCCCTAGCTCGTGCTCGCTCGCTCTCTCTCTCTCAAAAACAAACATTAAAAAAAAATTTAAAAGAAAAAGAAAAAAATAAGTCAAAAGAAAAGAGCTAAATATTAGCTTCAGTCCTAATTTTTCTAGAATATTACTTACTTATCTTGATTTTTTTACTTAAAATTTTTGCAATATTCCCAGAGATAATAAATACATCTCCATTTTAAAATGGAGTAAACAAACCAATGAATAAGGTACACAAACCAATATTTTAAACAAAGGTATTCAAAAATCACTCCAATTTACATTTAAAGGTATCAATGATGATCAGAAATGATTCTGAAACACAAATCCCCAAACTTGTTTGTATATTTTAAAAAGCTATCAAATATCCCTTTATTTACACACCTTGAATCTGTTTCAAAAGGTTTTTAGAAAGACTTGTTTTTTCTTCATAAAAGGGAAAAAATGGACCCAATAACATGACTATTATCACACATGGAGAGTTCAATTTACAATCCTGCAATGGAGCCATTTTGCTACCAGAAAAAGTGAACCAAATAAAGAGAATTAACTAACAGTGAGGATATTTTCAGTAACTAGTTCTTGATTTTTTCAGTCAAAACAGAATTGTGAGAACCTGGTATAACTTGGTAGTGCTGTGTGTCTACTTTCAAGTATATACATCTGTATTAATGGTTACTTTACCAAAATAAATTCACAAAATGGAAAGTAACCTATCATATTAAAAGGGATCACAGATGTTTATTTTAAAATCACTCAGTAACAATTAAATAGAAGTTTTGCAGATGACAGTAAGCTAATTCCCAAATGGAATTTTCTAAGCCAAGTGTTTATTTCCTAGTCAATTCAGGGCAATTTCATGCATGGAGTTGGCAATACATATTAAAAACATTAGAAATGTACAGATACTCACCCAAGCATTATTTTTAATAATGAGAGACTGGAAAAGAGCTAAATGTCCAATAAAAGAGGATGGTTAAATAATCACCAGTATGGTTAAAAAAAAAAAAAAAAAAAACCTGCAGACTGCAGGAACACAATATTAGCTAATAAGGAGGTGAGCAAACTGGCATTTTACCCTATTAGTGGGAATGTAAATTCATATATTTCTAGTGGCAATTTCAAAATATATATCAATACTTAAAAAGAACATAACCAGAAACCTAACAAGGAGATAATGATGTGAATTACAAACCTCTAGTCAATTAAAAAATTTAGAACAATGTAAATTGGGAATAAGCTAGATTAGGGTACATCCCTAATCTAGGGATGGTTTACAGCCATTAAAATGATAATAACTTATAGTATTTTTGAAAGGAAAAAATCTATTAAAAAGTGTTCAGGCAAATAAAAGCACTTTGGTTTTTCATACCAAAAACATGGATGCTACCTCATACTGTTGTCATGAGAACAGAATTTGCTGTGTCACATGTCCAGCATGGACCTTGGCTTATAATGAACATTCTACTGTCAGGCCGAGCAAGCTCCAACTTTTAAAAACGTATGTGCATATACATCAAAAAGTGTGTGCCTTCTGGTTAAAGACAGAAGTCTGAATACACACACATGCATTCGCTTCTGTCCTCTCCTGGAGCTCCACTAAAATGGTATTAAAAGAACCTGAGGCAGGGACGCCTGGGTGGCTCAGTCTGTTAAACATCCAACTTCAGTTCAGGTCATGATCTCACAGTTCATGAATTCGTGGCCCCATCAGGCTCTGTGCTGGCAGTGGGGAGCCTGCTTGGGATCCTCTCCCCCCCCCCCGCCACTGCCTCTACCCTGCTTGCTTTCTAAGTAAATAAACAAACTTAAAAAAAATAAAAATAAAAAAGAATCTGAGGCATAAATCCACAAGGATGAGAAGAATAGATTACTCTCACAATACAATTTTACAAGATGGAAAGCAGAAATTCCAGCATGAGAAATTCCAGAACACTGAGATAAATTGTCAATGAGAAGGATACTTAGAATCCCACAAAGGTTCAGGAATTGATGGTACCAGGTACCTCTGGGGATGGCTCCAGAATTAAAACTGAGGATTGGTTGATAGGCTGCTTATGAAGCAGTCAGATTCCCAGATCCCCTCCCCCACTTGCACAGCTGGGTAACTGTCCCTCTGCTGACCCAGCAAAACACAAGACGTCTATTCTTTAGAAAGTATAAAATAAAGAAATTCTCAATTAAAGTACAGAGTTGCATATAGGTGCACCATATCAAAATGAGAGGAGGGGAAGAGGATCAAATATAAACAAGATTAATATTAGAGGACAGATGGCCTCTTTCCTAGGCCTCTTTCTCTGCTCAGGCCCTAGACCTCGGTCAGTTCAGCTTTTAACTCCAGGCAGGAGCATAAAGGAATCTTCTCTGTGGAATTCTACCAAAGAAAAAGACCTAAAAATAATGATAGAGGAGGTTTCGTAATGACTAGCCCAACCAGATCACTAGAAAATGAATTTCAGTCAAATCTCATCTCTGTGCTCAGAGCTTACAAACTGGATTTTTGGTCCTTGTACACCTGAGTATGAAGAAACAACCAGGAATTACCAAAACCTAAGGAAATTTCCCGGTATAAAAATCAAAACCAAACCAACCCACCAACCCCCAAAAAAATTTCATAAGAGAACTGTGCAAAGATAACTCACCATTAATGTCCTCAAAAAAAGAAAGGGATCCATTATAAAAAGGAATGAGAACAAAATAACCTCTTGAAAATAAAAACAAGAGAGCAAAAGGAAAAAAAATCAATAGAAAGGTTGGAAGAAGTTGAAGAAATCTATCAGAAAGTAGAACAAAAAAGTAAAGCAAGAATGAAAAGATCAGAACTTTCCAAGAGGATAATCATCCAAAATAACAGGAGATCTAGAAAGAGAAAGAAACAAGGATACAGTGAACAACCACCATCCTGGTTTACTTGGTTCTAATCCTGATCTTAAGGTGAGATCCCTGAGTGTTGGGTAACACCTCATACCCAAGGGAAAGCACAATTGCTGGGTACCCTAACAAGAAATGAAAACAAACCCACAGGTATGGCAGTATCATGACATTTCCAAATAGAGGTGAAGAGCTAGAAGTTTCCAGAAAAATGGGTTACATACATAACAGATCAGGAATGTTTCCAGTAAAAAAATGTTTAAAGCTTAAAAATAATGGAATTCTTCCACAAATTCTTAAGAAAAACAATTTCTAACCCAGAACTCTATGTATCAAGGTTAATATACTTTCATACATTCAAAATCAGGGGGGAAAAAAAAAAGGCTTTTAAAAATCTCGTACACAGTTTTTCTTAGAAAGCAAGCAGAAGTGATGTTCCATGAACACAAAATAGTAACCCTGGAAAGACGATGTGGGCTCTGTTAACAGAAAACTAAACCAAAGACTGAAGAAAATAACCAGGCTAAACAAAAACAGTGCACAGGCATAAAAGAGCAAAGAGGCCTTACTTCTTCAGGAAAATTTAACGAACACAAGTAGACAGCGTGACAAAGATTTAGACAGTAAAGAGTTTGGAGTAATGGGTTCACAGAAAAGGAAAACATCAACAACAAAATAATTATT
Source organism: Crocuta crocuta (assembly GCF_008692635.1). Classification (NCBI taxonomy): domain Eukaryota; kingdom Metazoa; phylum Chordata; class Mammalia; order Carnivora; family Hyaenidae; genus Crocuta; species Crocuta crocuta. The sequence continues at coordinate 2,290,682 of NW_027529538.1, forward strand.
TAAATCAAGAAAAACAAAAATGTTTAAGAAAGGAACCCTTCTGACAGGACTCTGTAGATAGCATTTCTGTATCTGCACAAACACCGGGCACTGATCGCCACTGGGCAAATAGGAAGCATATGCAGTATGTGTTTGGTGAGTACAGAGATGTGGTTAACTTTCATAAAGGGCGTGCAACCGTGCTCACACTGGGAAGAAAAAAAAAAGCAAAAACTAAACACAGAAGTACATAGTACAAACACATGGAAATAGATACCAAAATAATCCAATGGGAAGGGCAATATGGCGGGAAGACTGCTGTTTTCATAATAAGCTTATATGTAACTTGAGTAAAAAATAACCTGACTAAAATAATTCTTATTCTAACCTGGCATACAAAAATACATACCATGGTGGTTTAAAATTCACCGTGTAAAGTGAAACAAAGCCTTCTCAACAAAGAGGCTGATGATACCGGTTTCCATTCAATGTTCTTAAATTTAGCAACTCATTTTTCTAATTTGATTTTTTAAAGCCTCCAAATTATTAGGAATCATTGGTAATTTTTCAAAGTTAATTACATTCTAGAATTATGATACAGTTAAGTTGCTAAACTAGTTCAACAGCTGTCTTACAGTACAGAAAACTGTCAGGGGCGCCTGGGTGGTTCAGTAGGTTAAGCGTCCAACTTTGGTTCAGGTCATGATCTCGCGGTTAGTGGGTTCCAGCCCTACCTCAGGCTCTGTGCTGACAGCTCAGAGCCTGGAGCCTGCTTCAGATTCTGTCTCCCTCTCTCTCTCTGCCCCTCCCCTGCTCGCCCACGCTCGCGCTCTTTCTCTCTCAAAAATAAACATAAGAAAATTTAAAAAAGAAAAAAAAAACCTTTCCCCACTCCATTCTTTTCCCTTTAAGCTCCTCAGCCAACACCTCATGAGGTGGAAAGACAGTTTAATTATTTAAACTCAGCATGTATGACCCTATAAGACTCTAGGTGAAACCAAGAGTGTAACTCTTAAATTCTCGCCTTCTCAACTCATTCTTCTTTCTTCCTTCCATGCTGGAGGTGCAAAGCACCACGTCTCAGTCTGCAGCTGCCGGCAGAGCCCTAACCTACGTCGAATTACCGTCCCAGAATTCTGCATCCGCCTGGTTCTGGTCTAGTTCTAATAATGGCCACAGGCTGCATGCAAGTCACCAGAAGAGTAGGGAACTCAAGCTGGAAATAAGCTGATAACTACTGCTGACTATGTTATTAATAATGTGCACACGGTGTCCACTTAACTAATGAGAGGAAACCAGATCTACAAACAGACATATCAGACTAGAAATATCTTTAAGTTTTTCCATAAAGAAGTTCCATAACGGCCCAGATTTATCACAAACTTTCTTATATACTTCGAAAGTCATATTATTGCAAACTGAGCTTTCAAAAGTAAATTAGCAAAACAGATCTTGAAACCATTAATAATTGTAAAAACATTCTGAGATACGTTAAGATACAAAATATTTTCCAAAATCATTTATGTCATTACACTGCCCCACCGGTTTTACATTTATGCTACATAAATTTTGAGAAGGTCTATTTGCTTATGTTTAACAACACAGAGCAAGAATAATTTCCTAACGCACATTAAGAATGGTCACATAACACCATCTATCCTTTCTGGGGTATTCTCAAGACTTCAGGGGCGCCTGGGTGGCTTAGTCGGTTAAGCGTCCGACTTTCGCTTAGGTCATGATCTCGCGGTTCGTGGGTTCGAGCCCCGCGTCGGGCTCTGTGCTGACTGCCAGCTCAGAGCCTGGAGCCTGTTTCAGTCTGTGACTCCCTCTCTCTCTGACCCTCCCCTGCTCACGCTGTCTCTCTCTCTCTCTCTCCTAGAAATAAATAAAAATATTTAAAAAAAAAAAAAAAAAGACTTCAACCAACTGATACAGTGTGACCTTTGCCACTGAGCTATTTTGATCAGCTGTAGCTGGCAAGCCACCGGGCTTTGGGGAGCCCATCACAAGAGTAGCTGTTTCACTAGCTCTCCTGCCAACTCTAATTCCTCAGCAGGAACCTGCCCATCAGTCTGTGAACAGTTGCCGAAACGGCACACTGGCAAAGGGCTTCTTACTCAAGTGTCCCAATTAAAAGTATTGTATCATTTCCCAACAGTGTTCCTTGGACCACTGCTGTTCCCCAAGGTAATAACCTGTGGTCAGGCAAATCTGTAAACTCCTAGGTCAAGCACAAGTTACCAGGAGATTTCTCACAGCCTTCAAGGCGTTAATGCATCTCCTCCGTCTCCTGGAGCAGTATTTGGCCGTGGGAAATTAGTTTTCACAAAGTATCAGAGAAGTACTGATCCATGAAGCTTTACTGACCAATCAGATCAGTGAGCCTTTACCTGAGAAAACATACCATATTCTAATTAAGGTTCACTGATCGTTACAAGTTGAAGAAAACAAATAACCTACCAAATTTGGAATACCTTCTATCTGCATTTTTCGGGTAAGTTGCAGATTCTGGTTCCCCGAGGTATACTAATCAGAAATCTGCTTCTCAACCTCTACCCACTGAATCTAATCTTGTCCCTGGGTTGATGTTTGGGGGTCAGGGGGATTCCTTATGCATAAACAGCCCTTTAAATATATGGCAATAACTCTCAAGTCACCATTTTATATGTTTACATGGCACTTCAATTTTACAAAGTTATTTTTACATTCTTTTACTGATGCTTCATAAGAATATTACTGATTTACAAATAAGATCAGGGATTAGGTTACTATAACTATAGCGAATGATTTGCCAACCTCACAAAACTATCAAGAGGTAATATAACTAAACCAAGATCTTCCAAATTTAAAAATAGGTATACTTTAAACTGATCAAAGGCTGGGATTTAGCAGTCCTTCATTCTCAAAGCGCTGTTGAATATGGTTTCTTTCTTAAGATACTCAACTGCTGATGTGCACCCGAAGTTCTACAATGCATCTCACAAACTAATAAGCACTATACGAGTCTCAATCATTTATTCCTCAAATAAACGATTATGCCCATTTATAAGGAAAAGATTACAAGCTTTCCCATAGTTGCCAGCTGATAAAAGAGAAGAAGTAAAATTCAAACCCAGGGTTTTCATCTCTACAGTAAGAGTTTGCTATCCCCAAAATGCCATTTCTTGAAACTCAATAGATTCCCATAAATTACCTTACTTTGCCCCTATGTTTTTAAGTAAAATTACTAAGTACTGTCAATTCTATTGCAGTACTGCTTCATGTTACATAAACTCTTTCTTGAAGTGACACATGTAATCATGCCTAAAATCCACCCTGCCCTATCTGACTCCAAGAAGTCTTCCTAGATTTAGCTCACCCAATCTACTCAATCCTATACTTCCTGTGTCATGGCTGATTTCTGGAACCAGATGGCCTGGGTTTCACTCTTGGCTCTATCACTTCTAAGTTCTGTGACATTGGGCAGGCAACCTGACCACTGTCTCTGAGTCTCCTTACCTGTAAGAATAGTATCTGCCACATGGGGCTGATGAGTAAACGAAATGATCTGTGTAAAACTATTTACAAGTTTTCAGGCACTTGTAAGGACACTACATATAAATAGTCTCTACTCTTTTGTTTTGAAATGTTTTTCACTTATTTGAAAATAAACAAATCCATAGTGAATGGTAGGATACAAATCCTTGGGTTCATACACTATTCACCACTAAAGATGAATCAATACCAGTAAAGAAGGATCAAATTGGATTTCATCTCCTCTGGGGTCTTAACATCTCTTAATGACGCAAATACAGCGCACCCGCACAGCACGGGGAACTCACAGGGCTGAAAAGTAAGCGGCAAAGAGAGGCAGCAGTGGCTTTAGGTCATACATAGTCTCCGTCTTCCGCTCATAGCTCTGCCATCTGTGAGATGTTACCCAGGCAAGTTGTCTCACCTTCTTGAAATAAATGTCCTTAATAACTATCATTAAGCACCATTTTTTAAAAAATTAAACGGATGGCCTATGTAAAAACCTCATACTTATCAGATGCTAAATAACTGCATGTTCTCCTGCTTCAACAGCATAGGTTATAATTAGAGCTTATTAGAACTGGGGAAGTGGTAGTGAAAATGGGAAAGCGGTATTTGTGACCATACAACACGTAGAGACTTTGTGAAACTGAGGAAGATAATACAAGGTGAGTTTTAAATGACTCTGTCCGTGACCACACGCAGAGTGAGTTTCAGAGACTGATTGTGGCACAGGGTAGTATCAGCACTCTCAGTGCTTTCTCAATTAGAGAAACCAAGGAAAACACACTAGGGGCAGGGTTTTCTTTTAAAAATCATGTTAACAGCCTCTGAAAAAAAGAAAACTAGTGTCCAAGAAGAGTGGAGGACATGATGCTTGAGAAAAATCTGCATTCACCCTGCACTGGACTCTCCTAGAAAAAAAGAGCTATAAGTGGTAAGCTCCTTAAGTAAAGCCGACTGGAAGGCAGAGAAGTGGAGGAGTGAATCCCAATGAACGTGCCGCAAACTCAACCTGGCCTGATGGCTGTGGAGGTCACACAGCTACTACAGTGGGCGCACACACACATGAGCGTGCACATACATGTACACGCACGCACGCACTTCTCTACTTCGTTAAAAAACAAAAAGGAAGAGGTATAAAAGAGATAAGCTAACTCCAAGTGACTAGAAAACCTTGCCAGGTCCAATGGACCGTTAGCCATCCCTTTTTCACCAGGCTTTTAATTCCCTTTTGATTTGAAGATACCAATCATTTTTTTTTTAAAGGTTTATTTATTTGGGAGGACGGAGGGGCAGAAAGAGAAGGGGAGAAAGAGATCCCAAGCAGGCTTTGTGCTGTCAGCAGAGCCCATTGTGGGGCTCAAACCCTGAGCTGAAGATGATTAACTGAGTCACCCACCCAGGTGCCCATCAAGATACCAATCTTAATCTTAATCCAGTGTCTGTACCTTGAAATTCAGAAGATTTTAGACAGATATAAGGTGTATTTAAAATACCAAATTGGGAGTGCCTGGGCAACTAACTCCTCATTTTGGCTTAGGTCATGATCTCACAGTTCTTGGGCTCGAGTCCCACACCAGACTCTGAGCTGGCAGAGGGAAGCTGGCTTGGGATTCTCTCCTTCTACTCTGCCTCTCCTCCAACCTCCTGCATGCACTCTCTCTCAAAATAAATAAACTCTTAAAAAAATAAAATGCTAAATTGAACAAAATGCTACAATGTTAGGTTAGGCTGATCCAATATTAGCTAAACCTTGACAAGAATACTAGCACACTATGTGAATTTGTCAACAACCAAGAAAAGGTTCTAGACCTATCAAAATATAAATCTAAAATGTTCTATGAGGGCAAGAAAAAAAATGGTCAAAAGCAAGCTTCCTGGATATTACAAAAATTAAATGCTTAAAAAAAACTATACATAGGGCTATATTATTCTTTTGTGTGGTTTAGATTTTTCAAAATAGGAAAAAGACCACCCTTCAGTGTTACAGCAATTACGTAACTGAAGAGGGCCACCTCCAGCTCTAATCAGTTCTAAGGACACAAACATCTGGCTTCCCTAAAGAAGTCTTTTGAGAAAACGGGAAAGAGAAAAGTACCTCAAGATCCCTATCTCCCATCTAGTTTGTTTCTGTACTTGAAATGTATTATTCCCGAATGTTAGCTCTCCTCCATGGTTCAAGAGGGTAACACTCTTTCCCATTTATGTAAGACCAGGTCCAGCGTATAGAACACAAGAAGTAATCATCTTTAGACTAGACTCCTGCAGGGCCACAAAACATGTGGCTACAGCTTAATTTATACAAGGATACATTTATTCTGAAAACTTAGCTCTCTCAGTATTTTCATACATCAAGAATGTATCGTCCCCAAAAAACAACCCACCACTTGATTTTTGATCATGGTCCAAAGCAACTCATAACTGAAAGAACTTTCTGGTCTGGTTACAGAAGAAAATTCAACTTGATGTCCCACTCTGATAACAGGAAGTAGAACTTAGCAGCAAGTGCTACAAGGAGAAAGACCCAGGCACTAAAATGTGACCATTTAGTAATAAGAAAGCAGCATTTTCCTTACCGGTTTCCTTAAAACTAAAGGCAGCATCAAACTACTACGTGCTGTTACAAACAGAGACAGTAATAAACCTCAGACTGCTTCGGGCCAAAAAAAGCAAAACAAATCTGACTACCTTGAAAGCATAATCATTTCTGACAAACCAAGAAACGTTTCATTTTAAAAAAAGATGTTGCCATATACTTACTTGCTAATTTGGCCTGTAATCCAGAAGGGCCAGGTTTTGATGTCTCTGACTTAGAAGACCCTGGAAGAGACAGTTTGGTTTTAGGAAGGCTAACTTTAGGGCTGAAACGAGCAGCCCAATCGAATTTTGACGAGCCACCAGTTTTACTCTGTTCCTTTTCCCTGCTACTTCTTCTGGGACTGGGACTGGATGCTGAACGGGACCGCCTGGCCTTGTTCTGGTCTTTTCCTTGTTTCACCCTGGCCCCTGGTGGTACGGCAGAGGAGGCCGAGGCAACAGCGGAAGATGAGGAGGAAGTAGAGGCGGCAGAGGAAGAATCAGTGATGGTGCTGCACCCAGCCTTGGCCGAGGCGGCGGATTTTGAAGCCAGCTTGGTGGGTTTTGCAGATCGCTCTTCGGCACCAGTTGACTCAGACACAGAACCACTCTTTATACAAGTACTCTCTGTCCTCTTTCGTTTCTGACTCCGTGAACTGCCAGCGGCCCCACTCTTTCTGGTATGAGCCTTACTTGTTGACGGCGAGTGTGCAGATTTCAATTGTTGCTCCTGATCTAAATGCCTCTTCTTTGACTTACTATGTGGCTTATTCGTTTCTGACGGGGATTCAGTACGCTGAAGTGCTTTTGGTTTTTTGGCAGAGCTGGGAGAGTTGGTCCTGTTGTAGTCTGGACTAGCACTGCGTTTCACTCCTCGAGAATTGTCTTTCTTAGGCACCTGCCCCGTTTTTTGCCTTTCTGAAGTATTGGCTCTGTCTGGATCCTCTGGTTGTGGAACTATGACAGCAGATGATGAACTGCAGCTTCTGACAGGTTAGATAAGAAGAGAGTTAATATCAGCCTGCCATCATTAAACCCGTCATATAATACTTATTGACTTCTCGAATCTATGCAAATAAGTGCTTTTTTAAAAAGGTGCGAAAATTTTCCTGATTAAGTCCAGGGCTAAATAAATACACGTATACAGGTTTTCAAATGGTTCAAAACTGGGGGAAAAAAGATAAAAATAGAAAAATAAAACAGGTGTGACTTTGGATGGTTAGATCAAGGCATTTCTTCAGCCCCAAGACTACTGACACTAACCCTCCTTATCACAAAACCAGAATGAAGTTTATAAGAAAAGGAATGCTTAGTGGCTTAGAACCAGTTGAAACTAGAATACCAATGCTCTATTCATAAATACAACTTCTTTGTCAAAGTTTTGAATAACCATTAATGTATGCACTTTGCAAATGAAGGTTTTAGAGTATTGTGTTATTCCTCTCTAAAAGACTCCTACCAATCAGACCATCAGAAATCAATGACCTTTGGCTCTGCCAATAAAAAACTTTAAGAAACCTAAGGGGGAAAAAAAGGTAAAATGGCATTTCGGATGCCCATAAAAGTTTGTTGAACACGCAGGTTCTCTAAGCAAGGGAAAAACTGAATTGCCTAGAGCGTGCTGCACTGACATCACTGCAAAGATAATAAACTATTAATCCTCAAAGTTACATTCAGGGAATAATGAAAAAAATCTATCAACATTTTGGGATAACCTGCTAAATTTTAATATTATGCAATGATTCAAATGCAAATAATTCTGCCTTGAAAATGGTACAAGCAATGTGAAGATTTACCTTTTAGAAAGGTGTCCCCTTGACAGTTCAGAAGTAGTATTAGACTGCACTTTGGGTGCCTTAGAATTAGATTTTCTACTCTCAGGAGGGCTATATCCCTTATGTTTTGCCTGCCCTAAATGTGACCTGTCAGCAGAAAATCAAAACAGAAATCTATCAGGAAACTGAGATGCAAATACAGTACTGAAAGTGAAATAGGTTTTCATTTTCTTAAGCGTCCCAATTCTTCATTATTGACTCTACCCTTTTCCCAAATATTTCCATAATTAAGTTATTGCTCTGCCAAATAATCTTGCCAAAAAGCCTGCCTTAGAACCGACTCTCCAATACCTAAGAGTTAAATCTCTTATTACCACTTTTCATGACTGAGCAGCAATATTATAGTTACTTAAGCAATAAAGAATTTTTCAACAATTTTACTATAAATTCACATATACTAAATTTTTGTAAAACACAAATCCAGACTTTAAATCTAAATACTACTTTTAATGGATAATATGAGTATAACTGCTTCAAAGCTTTGAGGAAGAGGCAGTCTGTGATCTCCACAATGTTGCTGATTCCCAATTATTTAATTTAACTCAGGTTAGCACAGTAAATGCAGAAACAGATGAAATCAATTCTCAAACTGATTTTACACAGAAAATCACCAGAAGCACTCAACAGTAAATAAACTTACATGAAATCGATAAGAGTGATATTTGCTAAGAATGCAATGCACGAATCAGTACAAAGTACACCAAAAACCAAGTCCTAGAGAAAGAAGATAAAGAACTGACCACAAAATATTCCAAACACATTCAGAAGATTCCATCATTGATATATGGCTGGGTTATATTTATAATCAGGCAAATCCTTGTGCCAGCATTGTTCTAAGAGCAAGTCTGCAGGACAGGAATGACTGTTTTTCAGCTGTTCGATTTTTTTCTTTTTAACCTCAGGCAATGATTACATTAGATTTACATAAGCAGTAAAAAGAGAGCATTCATTAATACATGCCCAGGAAAGCTGCTGTTACAGAGGTGAGAAGTGTTAACGTAACAGATGCAACTATTGTAATTCACAGACAACATCCATCCTTCATGTAAATAACATAAAAGAGCATGTTCTAATGAAAATAACAAAGTCTAATTAATACCAAAGCTGTTTATTTTGTTAGAAAATATCTTTAAAAGGGTTTCATTCTAACATCATTGCAAAGGAACTCATAAATAAGCCACTGAAACCTCACATCATGATTCTAATTGAATCTGTAAGGATGCCAGACAGTTCTTAACACACTATCATACAAGTTCCACCATTTCTTCAAAAAGATGCTCTAAGGTTTCTCGCCTCTTTTTTTTTTTCTTCCACTTTTCCAGAAGTGTTCAATACTGGATTCTTGAAAGAAGATATGAAATTAGCTTCTCAATAAAAAAGAAATATTTTTGGATCCTCTAATATTATTTTCAATTTTAACATTTTAATAAACGATAGACTAGTACTTTCCAAAGACTTACTAGAATACATCAACAACAAAAAACCTCTAAATTAGTCTAAGTCATTAGTCTTTTCAAGTGTCTTAGTCTTGACTGTGGTAATGAATACAATTACTTTTCAAGGTTACTTAATATTTTTTTTCCTGTGTAGCCAAGCTGAACCTTATAAGATTTATCCACTGTGATTTAGTTGCGTTTTTCCTAAATACTCTTCCAATGCAGAGTGAAATTTTGTTTTAACCCATGGGTTTCCTAAGAGAGACTTAATTTCTGGGAATTGCTTTTATTTTTGTTACACTTCCACTAACAGATTTGAGACTTCTACTTTTAAAAAAAGGAAAATGAAACTGAATAAATTATCAAATCATCCCCTTACTTTTTCAACAGTGTATTGTTTTCAGGATACACAATATCCATGGAACAATATTTATAAATTACGTCATTCAAGTTCTCTACATTCTTATTTAAGTTTGCTAAGGATTAATTTTTTAACTGAATCACAATTTCTACTTCATTATGAAATTTAAAATATCCCTTCTGTATTGATTATAATTTTACATTTTAAAAGAAAATTGTATCTAAAGTTAGACTATTTTGTGATAACGTTCAATTAAATATTCAAATGGTAACCTTAAAAATGCATATGATAATATATTCCTAGTTAAGTCTCAAAAGGGGAGGGAATTCATTCTCTTTGTCAACAGATTTTGATCAACATTAACCTAATGCCTACAGCAGTGGAGAGGTAGCTGTCCTTTTTGTAGAGTAAATAAATTGTTCCCTGTTCTTAAATACATCTAACTTTATAGCCACTTAAATCAACTCTTGAATTTCTACTGTCCTTACCGACACCTTCAAGGAAGTAAAGAATTTATCAGTTCATTGCTCAACATTAGATTACAAAAGAAAAAAAAAAACACCCATTTTAGACAGTGAAACTCACTAAACAAGCTTAACTACAACAGCACCCACAGTGATCTGACTGCACCTTTCCTAAAATTACGTTAAGCATAAAATCCTGAGTACTGGTTAAAAATATTTTAAGATATAAAATACTGACCACTACTGTCTTTCTGCCTATTGTTTAAGATGGAGTTAATAATACATCTTCTGTAAAGGGTAGTCATTATGGCACTGTGGGCAATACCAGGTGTCACAAAAGCAGGTATAAACAATATGTAAACAAATATGCAGGGCTATGTTCCAATCAAATTTTTATTTACAAAAGCAGGCAGGAAGCTGGATTTATCCCACGGGTCATACATTGTACGTAAACCCCTGGCTTACCACAAGAGAGTAAGCAAACAGATGGTACCATAAAGAGACAATATGGGGCCTCCCAAAGTGGGGCTCTGTTTTATTATGCCCATTTATAAATTATTAAAACTCAGAATACTGTAAAGTAAATCTCCATAAAATACCAACAACTAATCTAGCATACCCAATTAGAATATCACAGTATTCAGCACTAAACAAGCCTTGATGCCTTTTAGCTCATTTCAACACCTCCCTCACTTATCAGACCTTAATGCTCAACATTTATCTTTATTAAAAAGCATAATCAAAGACCCAGTAAAATTTATATCCACTATAAATCAAATTTGCAAGAATAACACAGTAAAATTCATGACAAACTCTTCTTGATAGCACCAGAATGAGCCCATTTAGTAAACTACATACAACCCAAGGATAGGTGGATAAATGGGTGGGTGTGTATTTTCAGGAGCTTTTATATCATCCTACGGATAGATAATCCTGAAGAAAAACCTCACTTTCTGCAAAATCTAAAAATAATTGGGTTAACGTTGAAAGTAAGATTAGGCACAGAGCACTCAAATCTATGTTATTTTATGATCACATTCCTAACAAAAACATCACCAATTTTGAAATCTCCACTAACATTTGAACCAATAATCACAGTTGGCCCACTCTGGAATCTTATTTTTGTGCTTTCTCCTTTCAAGTGTGAATTTTTAGACATCTTCTCTTAAGACAGCTTCAGCAAAATTAAAAATACACTTCTGGGGGAGACTTTCCTTTTTCTCATTTTCTTTCTTTATAAATACAGGAGTAAATGGTTTTGAGCTTCCTTAGAATGTTTAACCATGCAAAGTGGGGTCGTTCTAGAAGTTACTGAACTAGTATTTCTTGCAAATGATTTAAGTCATTTCTATAAGATTTTCAAGCTTTTTCCCAAGATCTTCATAGATTACCAAATCTTCCACTTTGACAGTCTATCCCATTTCAGTCCATATATTACCACTGGAGGAAATACTGCTTATCAGCCAACACTACTTCCGTATTATACTGACATCATTTCCCTATTTAACAAGTGTATACGGGCCAGCTCACATTAAACAAACCCAAGTTACAAGAGAACAGACCAATCAACTCTGGGTTATGTGCTTTCAAGACTCAAATGCCTTTTGTTGACTTTTAGGCAAATCATAAGGACTGCCCCTTCTACTTTAATTTACGTTTACTGCTATTTATTAAAATAGTTGGTAGTCCAAAGGGTTAAAAACCATCTCTAACCCAGAGGACTTCCATAAAAGGACCAAATCTTGTATCAAAGAGCTCTTCTTCTCTTAATGGTAGGTGAAATGAGTGGCTAGTTATAAGTAGTTAATACATCACGTCCTAAATTGTTTGAAATTAATTTTCATGCCAGACATATTTAAAATTCCAGTACATACACATACTACCAAATTACTTGCAGCTTAATTAAATCTCCAATTTTTTTATGTGTATACAGACATGCATGTATTTTTATGCCTTTATATTTTATATACACAATTAATATCGTAATTTTGTCTTCTGAAAATTAAATGCTTTGTTTATAATGTTCATAAGTTAAATGCATGTTTTAAGTAAATCACTGATTTTCAGTAATCATGCTGGAAAGTTCACTTAAATCATTTTAAACAAAAAGCTCACTAATGTTCTCAGCAAAATGTACCGTTTTCCTCTTTCAATCACAAAACAGAAACTTGGTTAGTCTGACCAATGTTCCTATGTTTAGTTATGGCAAAAATGCTACCCTAATGGATTCTGTAATTTACAGTAAAGAACTCCTTATTTATCTTATAAAACAATGTTTTAAACATCACTGGTTCTCCCTCTAGGGAACATTGTGAAAACATGTTAGAGAACAGGGTGTTACTGCCATTTAGTGGGTGTGGACTGGAGGTAAAAGATGCCATGTAGTATGCAGAAGAGTTGGACAAAATGAAAAACTGTCCCATGACCCACAGATTTCAAGTAGCCGTAGTAATATATGAAAACCTTATGAAGAAACTTCAAATCTAGCTATGATATAGGTAAAATTTATGCTCATAATTTCTCAACTTCTATTTGTTTTGCATGGTTTTTATACACATTTTCTCCAGTAATCCATGGGAACAACAGAAGATTACATTTTTGCTGCTCTACCATGGGTCATATATCATTCTGAAGAAGTCTACAAAGAAAATGCTGCTTATGGAATTTAAGTATGTTTCTGGAGCTGCCACATTCAATAAATTCAGATACAGATGCTTGCATCTGAATACAGGGCCATCTTGTGTCAATGCACCCAAGCATTTACCTACTAGATCACTTATTATCTTGAAATAAATTAAGAAACACTAAATACCTGTATAAACAGTTTAGAGACATAAAATGTTTCTAAATTTATAAAACAGAACGTAAAAAAAACAAGTAGAAGGAAAACATAACAAAACGGGCATCATAATAAAGAGGTTCACATTATACCACATACATGATAGAATAAGAGGGAACGCTAGATGGAACAAGACAGAGAACTACTGGAACAAACTACTCATGTCAACAGATTTGTCAGGTTTGCTAACTCAAAAAGATGCAAGTCATGACAAGGTACATAAATATGGATAACACACAGTCTAGTTCCTGTCCTCAAAGAGGTCAGTGCCTCATAAAACAAAGTGATCTACCAGATGCTATAAACTTCTCAACAAAGGGAGGAAACAAAGGGAGAATATAGGCTTTATAGACTACATGGCATTTAAACCACACCCTGAAGAATGAAAAGCTGAAGAAAAAGAACGTTCAAGTCAAGTGCAGAGTACAGGCAAAGGCAGAGGCAAGAACACATGAAACCTACATGGCACCTGGCAAATGATAGGAATTTCCCCCGAGCACAGAGCTACATTAGGAAACAAGGTTAAAAGGACAGGCGAGGATTTAAACGCCTTGTCTAAGGATCTAGATTTTGTCCTTAGTAAAGAGTTGGCACGAAGAGACTGACAGAGTTGGAAACAGTGAGGCAAAAGCAAACTTTCTGTACGTTCAACTACTCAGGGTATACTGAGGACGGACGAGTAAACCAAAGTACTTCCTTCACTGTGTAACAAGAACAAGACAGAGCGATTGCATGTAATCAAAACTGTGGAAAAAGATGGCCCACAAACGGGAACCATACAGTTCAATATACTTGCACCCCACCCTCCCATTTTACAAAGTAGTTGGGTAAGGAGTATCAACACCAAAATAATCCAAAGTAAATTCGTGATTAGTGATAGATGAGTGATGCAGTATTGAGTATTTCATATTTCATAGCTAGACTGGCTTTTATAACTACCTGAATAAAAACTTCTGAAGACGGCCACAGAATACATACACTTTAAAGGTGTGATGATGTGATAAACATTAATTTTTTAAATGCATTATCCAACTTAATTCTCAGATGACACCCAAGGCAGGTCTGTTTCCATTTTAAAGATGTAAGAAATGAGGCTTGCGCAAAATCACCCAGCCCCAAGGCAGGAAAGGTACTACTGAGCCCAGGCATTCTGACTCTCAATCTAAAACCCTGCAGCTGTACCTAGAAACTGAGGGTCAAAGTAAAGGACCTCTATCCAGAGCTCTGAAGTTTTGTCCTATCCACTCTGGTACCTCTGTCCCTAACTGTATATATGTCAGAGTAAATGGCTTAAGGCTTTGCAGATGATAAATGAGAGAAATGGAAGAAAAGAGGTCAAAAAAGGAGCCCTTCTGCTTTCTTTTGCTTTACCCATTACCAAAAGACTAGTTGCCTTCCACAGGTGATGCTAAATCTGGCTGTCCAACTCCTCAAGAAGCATTTGTATATATTCATTTTTTCACTCACACTAATACACTTCTAGGAATGCTGATATGGAGAAAACACTTATAAAAACTGGTGTGGAACACCAGATTCCCTCAATATTGAGGGACAGACGGATCATCAAAGCAAAGCCTCAGTAAGGATAAGAAATAATCAACGGCAGCTGACATCTTACAGGTTTCGAATATGCTTATCATGTGACCTTTTTTTGTGACTTTTAAACAAAATCTCACAGTTGGTGAGTAAAGCAAGATATCTATACTGCAAAGAAAGTTACAAAACACATGAGATATTAGTTTGTTGGTCCCAGAAAGAACTTAACACAGGTAACTAACTATTAAGAAGCCAATGTGTTGGGACACTTGGGAGGCTCAGATGGCTAAGCATCCAACTTCGGCTCAGGTCATGACTCACGATTCGGGAGTTAGAGCTCTGCATGTGCTGACAGCTCAGAGCCTGGAGCCTGCTTCAGATTCTGTGTCTCCCTCTCTGCCTCTGCCCCACTCACTCGCTCTCTCTGTCTCTCAAAAATAAACATAAAAGGGGCACCTGGCTGGCCCAGTTGGTTGGGTGTCCGACTTCAGCTCAGGTCATGATCTCGCGGCCTGTGGGTTTGAGCCCTGCGTCAGGCTATGTGCTGACACCTCGGAGCCTGAAGCCTACTTTGGATTCTGTGTCTCCCTCTCTCTCTACTCCTCCCCCACTCACGCTGTCTCTCTCCGTCTCTCAAAACTGAATAAATGTTAAAAAATTAAAAACAAAAACATAAAAAAAATCCAATGGTCCTAACTTCCAACCATGAAAAAGTAGCTTCTGTTCCTCCTTAGACCACGGCAACCATGCCACTGTTTAACACAACCTTGCAGGGGTGCTTAAGTGGCTCAGTCAGTTAAGTGTCTGATTTTGGCTCAGGTCATGAACTCATGGTTCGGGAGTTCGCGCCCCGCACATCGGGCTTTCTACTGTCAGTCACAGAGCCCACTTCAGATCCTCTGCCCCTCTTCCCCCGCCCCTACCCTACTTGTGCTCTGTTTCTCAAAATAAATAAATGAACTTAAAAAAACGCTACAACCCTGTAAACCTTGCCTCCCAGCCCAAAGGCCTGATGGGACAGAATGACCTTCTCAGCATCACCAAAGCATCACTAAAAGTGAAAAAGTATGTGCAAACATGGTTCTGTGGCTAAAACTCAAGAGTACCTAATTATAGCAGTAAGATTCACCATTATTGAAAGGAGCAAGTTAGCAACTTCCCTAGCTAACTCTCGTATACATGTATATAAAAGTGGTTTCAATTCAGACCCAAGAAACAATGAGGTCATTTGTACACCACACTAACCATGTCTCACTTTAACATTCTCCTTCCAAAGAAGATAAATCTTTAATTTCCATCTGCCGCAGCAAAGGTCAGGATTAAAAAAAGACAAAAGATACACATACACACAAAAAAAGAATATGAAAAAGGTATCCATCCTGGTTAATTAGATAGGAGAATGAAGAAAACACACCATATACATGGCTATGCTGCACCAAGTAGAATTTAGGGGAATGAATGGTCTGGTGTAGACACTGGAGGCAACGGCCTCAGACAGCTATAATGTGCTATTCACAAATACCCCAGTTCTTCTCTGACCTGAACACGTGCTGGGGTGGCACTTGCCAAGCCACTTGGAAGTTATGTGCAGCCATGTACCTTGTTCTGTCAGGGGAACGTAAGGAAATGGATCCCTTCTAAGGGAAGTCTTGGAAAGCCAGAGGGCAATTAGGCATGCTGGCCTGTCAGAGCAATGCAACGGAAGACCAAGTGTGTGGGCGTGGGGCAGGGCCAGCAGCTGACCCGGGAAGGACATGTTTGCTGGGGGCTAGACTGTTACTCTACGAAGCATTTAGCTGTGTGTTCCGGTAGCCTGCTCCAGCCCACCTCGTTACACGACCCATTTCAACCATGCCCTATCGCAGTTCTTCCTTCACTGCAGTCACTCATCGTCCATGACCTTTTCCATAAAAGGCAGTCCTATCTCTGTGCCTAGCAATGCCAACAAAGTAAACGTCCTTATTTGGGGCCCGTACCAGTATTTGGTGAACTACCCCTTAAGAGCAAAGTAACAAGTGACACAAAAAATTAGAAATAAAATCCACACCCTGTAAGTAACTAATGACACATGTCAAGTAGAGACAAATATAGCTGACATGTAACACCTGCTTTGCAACTGCTTCTTCAATTCAGCCTTCAGAGGCCAAATCAATGAGGTCATCGCTAGAAATGTTTCTCACCTGACTCTAATAATTACCTACATGCCCATTTCCCCTACTGAGTTGAAACAGCTTATAATAAAGGCTATTCTCCTCTCATTTTTATAACTACCAGTCAGCATGGTGCTTATGAGCATGGTGAGAACAAATGAGTGAGAACAATCTTAGACACTGAGTTGGGATTACAAGTACATCAAGGCAGGATAAGACTCCTTAAAGCCAAAAGAGGCTTGATTAAAATAATGCACATGTATCTCCAGATTGTACACAACAGCTGAACAATCAAACCTAGAGAAGGCAAGGGTCTACACAGTTCTCGAGAACTAAAGGACAGAAACTCGTCAGAACTTTATGCACACATATGAATATATTTGCTTTTCTCTGTCCATCTTCTTCCCTAAGGCAGGAGACGTGCAGTTGGCTAATTCAGATTCGCATCTGCTCTTTGCTACCAGGAAAGAGAAAGCATCCAGTATGAATCATGTGACCACCCAGTCCCATCAATGAGCTCAGAAAGATGGAGGGGTTGCAGATTCTCCCAACTCTGGCAAAAGGCTGGGCGATAGACAGCCAAAAGCAGAGCTAAGATCATGTTGGAAAAGAATAACTAGGAGCGCCTGGGTAGCTGAGTTGGTTAAGCATCTAACTCTCAGTTCCAGCTCAGGTTTCGGGAGTTTGAGCCCCACATCAGGCTCTGTGCTGACAGTGGGGAGCCTGCCTGGGATTCTCTTTCCCTCTCTCTCAACCCTCCTTACCACTCACACTGTCTTTATCTCTCTGAAAATACATTAATAAGCTTAAAAAACAAAAACAGGGGCGCCTGGGTGGCTTAGTCGGTTAAGCGTCCGACTTTCACTTAGGGCATGATCTTGCGATTCGTGGGTTCGAGCCCCGCGTCGGGCTCTGTGCTGACTGCCAACTCAGAGCCTGGAGCCTGTTTCAGTCTGTGACTCCCTCTCTCTCTGACCCTCCCCTGCTCACGCTGTCTGTCTCACTCTCTCTCCTAGAAATAAAAATATTAAAAAAAACAAAAAACAAAAAAATAATAACTACCATTCAAAACACATGGGTGAAGAACTGAGGAAGATCATTCAACAAAAGAGGGTTACTGTGACAAGAGCGGCTCAGGTGAGCTGAATGCTTTAAAGGTCAGTTCTCTGTGCAGTGGTATGGAGTGAGGTTAACAAACTTATTGGTACGCTTATATCAAAAAATATTCTCTAACAAAAAAATATTTTCATTCAGATCTCATTCCTCAAACCTATCTGTCCAGTGTTTACCCTTATTACTGTAAAATACCACTAAAATAAATGTAATTTTTTCCATTTTATATTAACTGAAAAATGCACAGTGAAAATAACATGAATAGAATGTTGAGAAAAAGCACTCTTTTCCCGGATGGTGATAAGTAAATCAGTGAAAAAAACCTTAAATGAAACAAATTGACCGTAAGTTAAAAAAAAAAAAGAAAGAAAAAAACTTCCTTTGACCAAGCAGACACACTTGAGGGGCACCTGGGTGGCTCAGTCAGTTAAGTGTCTGACTCGATTTCAGCCCAGCTCATGATCTCAGAGTCATGGGAACAAGCCCACGCTGAGTGCTCAGCCTGCTTAAGATTCTCCTTCTCTCTCCCTTTCCTGCTACCCCTCCCCATCACACTCTTGTTCTCTTTTAAAAAAAAAAAAAAAAAAAGAAAGAAAGAAAAAACAAGAAAAAAAAGAGATACCTGACATACAAACATTTAAGCCTGAGCAAAAACTTTTCCCACTGCAACTATTTATGCAAAAACTAAAAAGTAAATTTGGAAAAAATTGTATATTGGTTCAGTAAATTTTATGCTCATTTGTAACAATTACCAAAAAAATTATAATGATATGAGAAAATGTTAGGATGCTTAGTTTTGAAGAAAGCAGGATCTAAAATTGTATTTACAGTGTAATCAGCTACATGCTAAGCAGTATTTTAAAGACAGATAAAAATCAAAATGTTAACACAGACCTATCTCTGGATATTTATTTTTGTGCTTTTCTGTATCCCATCCCACTGAAATAGATTTTTAAGCAAAACACAAATCTATTTCCTTTCTGTATAATTAACGCTGGCTAAAAAAATCCCTGCTCTGACAATGCTAACAAAAAGTTATAACCTATAGATCTCATAATTGAGTTTTTACTCCATAATAATTAAAACTTTGCAGAACAATTTTCTTTAATGGGGCTGGGGAGGTGGAGAGGACTGGATTCAAGCATTTCCTCATTCCATTAAAAAATCCAATGGAGAACAGAAAACAGAAGAACAGATCATCTACAGACCAAAAAACCACAGAAGGTTCTTCTCTATAGAGGAGGAAGTCTAGTTCATGTATGGATAGAGAAGGATAGGGGAAAGAGAGCAGAGAGAAAATAATCAGAGGAGATTAAATGCATTCCAAAGATCCAAATTTACTTCACCTTAAGAATGAACGAAAACTATCTTAAAAGGAAAGGAAAAGGTAAATGACCTTGATTTGGAGGATGGGCAGGAATGGTCACAGGAAGGATGCTATGCAAAGACAGCCTAATACAAGTTTGAAAGAAAACAGTGAACTTAAAAAAAAAAAATGAATGAATTTAAAAATTCTAGGAGGGAAATACTGCTACTGAAGTCCTCGACTGAATGAGCGGATATTCTTCCATTATACACACTTCATTCTCTCTTCCAAGTCCTTCATCATATAGATTGAGTAGTTTGTACAGTAAAAACAGTTTGGCATGACAAAAATAATCACTTAGAGTCAAGTGGTTGGAAATCAGGTCCTGACTCTACAACTAGTGAGTTGTATAATGCTGAGCAAACTACCACGTTCGGAGTATATTAGTGGACTTTCTCTGAGTCTCTACTGGAAGAACATGTGTAAAAACATTTTAGAACACTCCACAATGTGCTATTGTAGTGGTTGCTACGTGCCCATTAGCTGAAATGCTGTACGGCTATGAATACATTTTCAAGGCCAGGTCTATTTTTGAATCAAAAACCATAGTAGCAGCATTTTACTTAGGAAAGCTAATCAACAGGAGTCAGATAAAGAGAATGAAAATACAGTTGTAACTGGTCCCTCCCAATTTATCCCAATCTTCTCTCTCCCCAAAATCAAGAGAGGTTTCTTAGAGGTTAGATCACTGCTAGTATAGCACAGTCTACAAGGACTTCCAATGTCACTCTAGGCTTTGATGAAAAAGTCCTTTCCAGGTCCAAGATTCTATCATGAGCAAAGAATCAAGCTCTGAGAAGGGAACATAAAATTCAAATAAACAAATTATCTCCTAATTTGCACTCTTAGTCAAACTGGTAAGACTTTTTTGGCTAATATTCTAAATTTGTATCTTCTGGTCATTAATTATACTTATCCACATAAAAAGACAAAAAGTATATATATTCAGTTATTACTAAAATATTGGACAGCCACCACAATGGAACATAAAGACTTAAAAAGTCATAGTTTTTAAACAATTTTAGGGACAGAAAATGACACTAATGATTCTGGGTTTCTAAAGGGGGGGCTGGGAATAGGCCCTCTTTTGTGGAGAAATGGTTTTTGAAGACATGCAAAAGTTGAAATTGTAAGAACTGGAAAGAGAGAAGGGATTAAAGTATAAACACCATAAGTATATTCTGCTTTATTTTCTTTAGCATGTTTTCTGCCATTCCAAACACTATTTTATTTTTCCAAACACATTTTTAAATTCTATAATTATCCTTCACAACTGAGTTACAATATTTTTCTTCAAATTGTTATTACTGAAATATGGGTGATATATTAATTTCAGGTGTGCAACAGTCATTTGACAAGTCTATACATTACTCAGTGTTCACCACTGTCACCATCTGTAAGTGTGGTCACCATCTGTCACCATATATTACAATATTATTGACTACATTTCCTCTATGCTGTCCTTTTCCCATCTATGACTTATTTTAATACTGAAAGTTTGAACTTTTAATCCCCCTTCACCTATCTCACCCATTGTGCCACCCACTCCTCTTCCCTCTGGTAACTACCAATTTGTTCTCTGTATGAGTCTGTTTCTGTTTTTTGTTTGTTTGTTGTTGTTTTAGATTTCACATATAAGTGAAGGCATATGCTATTTATCTTTCTCTGACTGAATTCACTTAGCATGATTCCCTCAAGGTCCATCCATGTTGCTGCAAATGTCAAGATGTCAGTCTTTTTTATGGTTGAGTAATATTTCATTTTGTGTCTTTGTGTGCGGGTATGTCTGTATATACCACATCTTCTTAATCCATCATTCTAACGATAGGCGCTTAGGTCGCTTCCGTACTTTGGCTATTACAAATAATGCTGCAATGAACACGGGGACGCATGTATCTTTTGGGATTAGTGTTTTAATTTTCTTGGGGTAAATACCTAGCAGCAGAATTGCTAGACAGCATGGTAATTCTATTTTTAATTCTTTGAGGAACTTACATACCATTTTCCACAATGGCTGCACCAACTGAACTAATCACTGACAGACTGAAAGCAAATAAACTATAGCAAAAATGTTTCATTCCACGAATAAATGAGAGTTCCATCTTGATTATAACTATCATAGTTCTTTAAATCAATACATCTTAATAACTAATATTAACCATTCCCATTTCTATTTCCTGCTCATATTTTTAAAATAAATAATACAATAAAATACTTAACACCAATGTGTAGAAAAAGACAATGGTACTGAAAACATCACTGTGGATTTTAAAACCACTGTACTATGTGACAGACCAAACTGTCTGTCACTCACATACAAGAGTCTAAACAGGACCTGAGTATTACTATGTAAAACAGCAGTTGTTCAAAAGGTACAAGTAACTTACTGATTTTTTAATGTTTTTTTAAAAAGTAATCTCTACATGGGGTTTGAACTCACAACCCCAAGATCAAGAGTCATGTGCTCTACCAACTGAGCTAGCCAGGCACCCCCAAACTCGTACAAGTTACTTATGTGTAAACACGTGTGCACATAGGCACATATATTCATGCAATAAAGACGACTAAGGAAAAATATACCAGTGTTAACAGTGGTTAGAAGCAGATAGTGGAATTATAGTTTTTTCCCTTATAGCCTTGTTTTCCAAATTCACTAAAACAAACATGCAGTGTTTTACAGTGGGGGAGGGATATTTTTTAATCAACAAAAAATAAAGTGTAGCTGCCCCAACAAATAATCTGATTGTAAAAAAAAAGCAAAAAACCACTTCAGAACAGAACTCTGTACACTAAGCATTGTGCTACCAGTGTAACATACTGCACTGCTGATGTTAACCAGCAGCCCTATGAAACAGATCTCCCCACTGTGTGAACTAAGAACTCCCAGGTTTCCTAAAAGATGTTACAAAGGACATGCAGAACTATTTAATGGCAGAAGCAGTAACTGCACATAATGCTGTCCTCATCCAAAGTCCATATGCTCACCTACTAAAATAGCCTGATCAATTTCAATAGATTCTTTACATGTGACATTTAAAAAAATGTTTATAGGGGTGCCTGGGTGGCTCAGTCAGTTAAGCGTCCGACTTCAGCTCAAATCATGATCTCAGTTTAGGAGTTGGAGCCCCACATTGGGCTCTGTGCTGACAGTTCACAGCCTGGAACCTACTTCGGGTTCTGTGTCTCCTATCTCTGCCCCCTCCTGCTTACGTTCTCTCTCTTTCGAAAATAAATAATAAAACATTAAAAAGGTTTTTTTTTTTACAATTTGCTGGACAATATATACATACATGGTAATGTCTCCAAATAATTGTGTCAGATAATTGGATCAGAATCTTGCCATGATTTACTGCAAGCTAAACATGGATTGGAGAATAAGGCTTTGCAAATGAGGTTCTGAGTATTTTATACATAAAATGACAGTCCCTGGCTAAATCAGACAAGGAATTTTCCATTCCACAGAATGCATCTGATTCTTCACACTACCCCCTAGGCAAGTACTCTAACTGAAAAACCTGCTGAGCACCAGACCACTGAGAAAACCATGAGAACAAATAGGACTGCAAAGTCAGTCAGCCTCACTCACCAGCCTGTCAGTATCCAGATGCTGTCAAGAAATAAGATGGGGGAAAACTCAAAAGCTAGATACCAGAACTCAAGGTCTTAAAACAAATGAAGCTTCCTTTCAATAAGACTCACATAACGAAAAGGCACCACAAACGATCGAAAGACATGCTGGAGCACATGTTTGAGAGAGTGAGAAAGGGCAAGCAGAACAGGACATACCATATGCTAACGGCCCTTAAATTAGATTTCTGATAATGTCAGTGACTGACAACTATTTTTTGAGCCTAGCATATTTGGAAAATGATGAAAGAACTGCTTTGAATTCTAGTTTTGTTTGTGGCACTTGGCTCAAAAAATTAGGAAAAAATTACCTATTTGCCGTGAACCATTTAAGTTTCTGTCCTCCTAATGAGGCTTTCAAAAATATTTTCTTTTTTCGCCAGTTACTTTTCAAATTACCATCAAATACATACCTTCCTCCTATCGAGTCGTCTTGTGGTTGGGCCCCGGCAGTGTTCCTCTGTGAACGTCGCAGTGACCCCCCTGGATTGTTATTAGGCCGGTTGGACATTGGCACCTCTCTCTTGAAGGGACATACCCTTTCTAGACACTACCATTCACTAAAAGGAAAAAAAAGAAGAAAAAAATGTCAGCTATATGTGGTACAACACAGAAACCAAATAAAGGGCAGCAAAGATGAAGGGGAAATTTTAGGCCAACAATTTATACGGCCAAACCGATGCTAGACAGTCTTATTCGAAATCTGACTAACATAGTAGAAGATGTCAAGAATATACCAAATTCAAGGCCTGTGATCCAGAACCCAGCATATAAAATTGACACAGATTTCTCATGAAACACCCAGGAAATTCTCAATTCAAAGAAAACAGGGCACAAGTAAAAATCTGTCTCTGCTTCTTCATTTCTTGTAGTGTAGGAAAGGGCACGGCCCCAACATCAGAACATTCTGGCTCAAGTCACGTGACAGAACAAGTATTAAAGGGGCCTGTCTGCCTTTGTACAAATCAGAGCCTCTAGCATCCAGCTTCTCGGCCACAGAATAAACATGTCATGCCTACTTCACAGTATTACTGTGAATAACAAATGACATCATAAATGCAAAGGGAACCGTAACACTATGGAGAAATGAGGAGAAAGTGGCTCAAGTACAGTGAACTAAGAAATGGCCCCAATTGGGGCGCCTGGGTGGCTTAGTCGGTTAAGCGTCCCACTTTCGCTTAGGTCATGATCTCGCGGTTCGTGGGTTCGAGCCCCGCATCGGGCTCTGTGCTGACTGCCAGCTCAGAGCCTGGAGCCTATTTCGGAGTCTGTGTCTCCCTCTCTCACTGACCCTCCCCTGCTCACGCTGTCTCTCTCTCTCTCTCTCCTAGAAATAAATAAAAATATTTAAAAAAAAAGAAAAAAAAAAGAAATGGTCCCAGATATCCTGGATTTCAACATCAGCTGTGCTGGCTGTGACCTTGGACCAGACACTTAATCTATCGATTTCTTTTCTTTTACCTCTTCTGTGAAATCAGTATATTACCTATCTCACAGAACTGTTAGCAATAAGAAATTGAGAACCTAATTCACAAATATAACAATTTAGCTCAAAACACAGTTCTAAATCAATGTGAACTTTCTATTAGTTTAATTACTATATAAAAAAAATGCCGATACTCAAAGAAAATTAAGTTAACCGATAAATCGACCATCATCACTATCACAGAATCAATTTGTATTAATCAAATCTTCACAATTTTTCCTAAGCCTCCAGTCAAACTCCAAGTAGAGTTATTTCATTCTATTTACTGGGGAGGGAAGAGAACGTATGTGACATCCCTGGACGCAGTGCCAAAGACAATGCAAATTACTGACGACTAAATCTGTTACTGGATTTTGTTTTAAGACCTTCCATACTCTAGAACAAGAAGTGGGTTCTCTTTTGAATTACACAGGGACCCAATTCAGCAGCAGAAAAAGATAGTTTCTGTCACAAATGCCCACATCATCAATTAATATATTAAATAAACTCTTGGTCAGAAAGTTCAAATTTCTCATGTAGTTAACTACCAATTTTAGGAAGAAAAAACAGGGAATGGAAACGTTGAGAGAAATACTGAATTTACATGTAATAATGTGGAAAGATCTTCCCCAAGATACGTTAAGAGGGTAAACCATGTAAAACTCCTGGCTATGTGTAGGCAGATTTAAAAGACTGCATATATATCCTTATCTATTGTCTACACATTGCAAACTGATGAAAAGATTCGTAAAACAGACTTTGTTAACACTGCCTGCCTTTGAGAAAGAGGACCTGAGGTCTGAGATGAAAAGTCTCATTTTTGTTAGTTACCATTAATAAACCATAATAATAATAGATCATAATAATTGGTAAGGCAGGTCACTCTAGCAAAGTAGTTAAAAATGCATGGCTCTGGAGTCAAAATGCCTCTGGCTGAGTTTGAATCCTAACTCTAATACCAACAAGTTGTGTGGCCTTGTATATATACTTCTTTGTGCTTCAGTCTACCAAATGGGGATAAAGAACTTACCTCACAGAGCAGTTGGGAGGACTGAATGACACATCCATGCAAACCACTTACTAAGGTGCCTACGCTACTGCAAGGGCTCAGTACATATTTTTTTTAAATTTTTTTAATGTTTTATTTATTTCTAGGAGAGAGAGAGAGAGAGACAGCGTGAGCAGGGCAGGGTCAGAGAGAGAGAGGGAGTCACAGACTCTGAAACAGGCTCCAGGCTCTGAGCTGGCAGTCAGCACAGAGCCCGACGCGGGGCTCGAACCCACGAACCGCGAGATCATGACCTAAGCGAAAGTCGGACGCTTAACCGACTAAGCCACCCAGGCGCCCCAAGGGCTCAGTACATATTAACTATTACTCTTATTACTATGAACGTTTACTGTGAATAAATAGAATCCTTGTGACAAAATAATACACTGGGGCAAACTTCATAGAAACCACCGTCAAGGTGAGTCTAACATTTCTAGAGATATAGTTTCAAAGTGAATTCTGCTATAAACACAACACACAGCGCTTTTCATTAAGGATTAATTACACAATAACCTGAGAAGTTTTGTCAAAATATGAATGCCTGGCTTTTGCCCTCTGAGATTCTGATTCTGTGGGTACAAGGGCTGGAAACATTTTAAAAGAGATCTCCTCGTAGAACTGCTCCGGCAAACAACTAACTGCATCCCCTATTAAAGAATTAAACAAAAGCCATTCTATCTCAGAATTCACCCAAGAAGCTATACTAATTCCAATATCACAATGCCATTTCACTTAGACCCAAAACAGCATGGAAACAAGAGAAGAGGATGCTGCTGCCGCCTTCACTTTGAAAAGCAAAGAAGATTATTATTGAACAGGATTGGTCGACCTCACCAGCCTACTTCCTGCTATTAAATGCATACTGCAGGTCATGGGATGTTAACTCATCCAAGGGGATAGAAGTGACACTGCTTATTCTGACCTGTAGTTACCAAAGGAACCTTAACAACACTCCCAACATCTTCAGAGTTTGTTGACCAGTACCACTGGCCAGTACCATTATCAGCCCCATGGCCTGTTCACAGATAACTCTTGCTAAAGACAGGAAGGGTGGTGGCAAGTAAGAAGACAACTATTTATTCAACTGCTACCTGTTTTTTAAGGAAGGCAGCCAGGCTCTGTTCAACTATGGAGTTTGAAGCCCCAATAAGTAAACAGAAGATAAACATAAGATATATACAGGACCTCCCCCTCTTCCAGGTTACCAATAAATCCAAGGCTGGAAGGGACCATCCCGGGTGACCAACTTCAACCTTTCACAAATCCAAAAAAGTTCAAGTCATCTGTTGAGGAACTAGTCCTCTGAATCCGACACTGAGGAGATGATCTCCTACCTCAACTTCAACAAAACTCAACTCCTCTTTGGCTCCAGGTAAAAGCCCAAATGTTTTCACTGTACAATGATTTTTTTCCTTCTTGTTATATGAATATTTGGTACTCTGCCTACTAATTAAATTTTAAAACACATACGTGAGTTACACCAATAGAGAAACTATTGCTAGAATTTGTGTTTTAATAATCCGAAATGAGTATAACCTCAAAAGATTCCATCTTAACACTGAAACGGTAAGTTTTAAATCCAGCCTGTTAATAATCTAACCACCAAATCCTGAAACATCCTACTCTTCTAACATAGTACCTTCATTTCTGTGAAAATAATCACATAAAACCTCTGATATTAAATCCTAAAATACTGAAAGTAAACAGATGGCATATAGGACTCTGACCTCAACAGGAAAAGTATAAAACCACTAATGGGTATGTTCAAGACTATAAAACTCATGATGACTTTGTTCCCAGCTAAGTGTCCAACAAACTTACTCATTGTTCAGGTTAAACAGCGTTCGGATTTTATGTGAAAAGTACTTAGCTCTTCAGGCAAACAGAACTGCATATTAATCTATTTTTAAAAATTCACTCTTAAAATTTTATAAGGATATTCTTTTAAGGAAATTTCAACTGCAGTCATTCTGGAAACTGATTTCCCTCTAATTCTGTTACTTCAAAAATCACAGAAAAGAGAGTAAGACTAGGGGGAAAGGGGAGGATTAAAAAAAATTCAGGGGCACCTGGGTGGCTCAGGTGGCTAAGTGTCTGACTCTTAATTCCAGCTCCTCAGGTCGTGATCTCATGGTTCATAAGATCGAGCCCCACATCTGGCACTGTTGACAGCACTGAGCTTGCTTGGGATTCTTTCCCTCTCTCTGCCCCCAACCCCTTCTCTCTCAAAATAATAATTTTTCATTTTAAAAAAATAAAGTAAAATTAATCGATCATTCACTTAGTGTAAAACTCAAAAACACCAAGAGAAATGGACTGCAAAAATTCCTTCAGGATGTAGTAGTTCTTCCTAATCAAATGGCCAAGTATGAAAGGAAAATATGAAAGGGAATACCACAGAGGTCTGTTAGTACTTATGCAGAGTTTTTATCACATGAAGGACATAGGACAGACTAGAAACCAAATCTCCAACTTAGTAACCCAGAACAGAGTCACAAAAAGCCCCACAGTGAGCTAGCTAATTCATTTACTTGTATAATCACTACCTACTACCTATTTGTGAGGCAAAACTGAAAACAGCTCCATTATTTCAGTCAAGATGATAACATTTTAAAAAGCTAATACTTATGTCCCACACACAATGTCTGCAGAAAAGTTTTCAGCTTCCAGAATTGACACTGAAAGTGGATCTTATTTATCTGGTATCTCCCCCGCACCCCATTTCTTATGAACACTAGTTAGATGTGGTCCTCCAAAGGGTACCTGGTTCAGCTTCAGATTCTAAAACTGGAGTTTAATAACACCAGTAATAAACACAACTGCCTAACACTTTACTCCTCTGTTTATTCTATTAAGCAAAATTTAAATGTGCCAATGAGCCTTAAAAACCATTTTATTATTCCTACTTTACAAATGAGGAAAAGGAAGTGTTACAAAATTAAGTAGCCTGCATGCACCAAGTAAAGGTATACAGACTTTCGGACCACAGGTAACAGCATCCAGAATTGCAGATGTGAACAACTGCATATACTAGATTAAAAAAAAAAAAAAGTCTAGACTTAGGAGCAGGTATGGGAAGTTAAACATCCCAGTGGTAGTATTAAACTCCACAATAAAATGGAATAGAAGTCACCCTTGTTTACAAAAAAAAAAGTCATTTTTCCCTAAGTAAGAATGTCAAGGACTTCAAGCAAGACTATCTTTAATGAATAAAGACTATCTTTAATGAACAACCTTCCAGCTTCCTGAAGAGCAAGGGGTTGAGAGGTGCTGAGAGAGGCAAAAAAATCCACACTCACAAGGAGCAGAAATGAGGAGGAAGAGCCAATGAGTAGAGGTAAAAGGGCCAAGTGACTTGAGAATTGGGTCGGCTAAGCATTTGATTCAAAACAGGGGCATCAAACTCAATCCAGTGTTACGATGGAATACTGAATGTAGTACAACATATAGAAGTATTTTCAAATTACATTATTTTAACACTAGAAAATAATATTTAGTGGAAAATAAAGGTTTTAAAGTGATTACTAAAATAAAAACAATTATGGGTAACGCTTATTCTGTGCTTACTATACCAGGCTAAGTACTTTTTCATTTAAATGAGTACTCCTTCAGAGAAACTGTGGCACACAGGAAGTTAAAATAACCTTACCACCACAAAGCCAGTAATTGGGCCAGTACTCAAACACAGATTTGACCTAAAGTCCATGCTCTGGGTCACTATGTTATATGGCTGAACAAATAAAAATAATTATACGTTTACCTTTTTTAAAGAGTCAAAACATTAGAGAACCATGACCTTTCCAAGCTTGGAAGATACCCAGAAGATTCTAATCCTTTCACAGTTCTTTGAAAAGATCTTAACTCTCCAACCCTTAAATGAATTATCAGACATTATACTAAATGATACAAAAAGCAATATCAAAGCTAATACTGTAAACAGAGAAGAAAAGGTGATTTAATTTTGCCCTCACCCTATTGAGAAGGTTCAGCTTAAAAAGAGCCATAAAGAATGGTACAGAAGAATGAGGAAAGTGACAGTGGAGGAGTACTGAGTACGTCATCAGCGCTCATACATGGGATCTAGAAAGAACATGGACCTGGAAATAAATCTGATCTGTATCATGAAGGGCCTAAAACTCAAAATTACTAGTTTAAGACCTACAGATAAGGAAGCAGATCAACTATTCAGCTACCAAACAGATCTAAGGATAAATGAGGGTCTGATAACAAGGGAAGGTGAAATGATGAAGAGATGGCAAAGGTTGAAAAGATAAAATCTAGGCTATCAGAAAAGTGATTATGGGTCTGCAGTTATCAAACCGGTGTGCATATGAATAGAAACACTAATCTGAAATGCCTTTCAAGTTTCTTGCTATGGTAACAAGGGTTAAGAAAAGTTATCTAAAAAGTAAAGAAAGCAGATCCTTTCAATGTCAAAGGAAACATTAGCAGGCTCACTTAGGAATTAATTTTCTAGAGAAGAGTAGCATTAACTTTGCTATATACTATTATTTAAGAGTTCTGACTTGCAGACCTGTGTCTAGTGTAAATGCCAGGATCTTCTACAACAGCTGATAACTCCAAAGACTAAAGCTTGTTGCCCTGTAGGACATTGTAAACTTACTCTAAAATCCTTTATTAAATTTCCTTTAAATACCCAGGAATTTAATAAATTAAATTATTTATTTATTAATAAATAATAATAAATTATTATTATTATTTAATAATAATTAAATAATAATTTATATAGTTTTAAGTTATGCTTTTAACTTCAAAAAACCATAAAAGAAGAGATAGTAGTAACATTACCAAAGGAAATCTATGGGGCAGAAAAACAAAGTCTAATCAAACGTGTCCAGTTTGATTACTATGTAGGATACTTAGGTGAAGAGTTCAGTATACAGATGGAAATAAAGATCTGGAATTAAGTAGTTAAGTGAATGTGTAGATGAGAAAAGGTATCAATGTGCAGAATGAAGGTGAAACCAAGATAATCAAGGAGATTTCATGTCCTCAATGAAAGGTATGCAACAGGCCCAGGATGAAACCTTAGGAAACACTGAAATCTAAGGAAAACAGAAAAGGAAGAACTCAGATGAGCAGAATCAAAAAAGATGGGGAAGAAACACTGAAAATATAAAACAAAACAAAAAATATGGGGAAAAATCAGGAAGGTGGTATTGCAGATACTAAAAGGAATAAGATAGGGGCGCCTGGGTGGCTTAGTCGGTTAAGTGTCCAACTTTCGCTTAGGTCATGATCTCGCGGTTCGTGGGTTCGAGCCCTGCGTCGGGCTCTGTGCTGACTGCCAGCTCAGAGCCTGGAGCCTGTTTCAGTCTGTGACTCCCTCTCTCTCTGACCCTCCCCTGCTCACGCTGTCTTTCTCTCTCTCTCTCCTAGAAATAAATAAAACATTTAAGAAACTAAAAAAATAAGAAAATAAAAATAAAAGGAATAAGATAGGCAGGATCCTAAGGTCACAGAAAGAACAAACACTCAAGATGAAATAGTGTCCATCAGATCTGGATGTTGGTGAATGCTGTTTCTAGAAATGGAGGGAAGGAAAATGTATAACTAAGTTAAACAGACGGTAAATACTAAATGCTAGGCTACAAGGAGGACAGAGGAGAGACAGCCAACAAAATAAGGGCAGGCAGGTTTGACAAAGGCCACGTGGTGTGATTTTCATTTCTAAAAAAATGTCTTGAACATGTTAATGTACATAAAGGAAAAAACTACTGAAAGGGCTGGAAATGGGGTCTAGTTTACTAACAATATCCTACAGGAGGAAAACAGAATTAAGAGCATAAGCCTCAGATAAGAAAGATACATCAATCTTCAAGGCAAGAGAAAATAAATGGAAGCAAGGAAGGACATGCCTAGCCTGACTGAATCTGTGACCAACAGGTATGAGAAAAGTAAGAGAAAACAGAGATTTCAAAGAGTTTACCGAAATAGAACAGAGAAAGATTGCCCAGCAGCACTAAGAACCTACATGAGAACAGAAAACACAAATTTTCGTGTCAATCCATTCTTGATGTAATTATCTCATTTATGCAAGAGGAAATCCTCATCCAAAGAGTCAACTGCTTAAGAGTCTACATCTATTTAGGGACATGCATCTGTAACAGCAGAATCCAGGTCTCCAGAATGCCAATGGAAAGTGTACTTTACCATGCCATTCTACTCCAAAAAATTAACTCAACTGCTTTTTGTTTATTGACCTGTTGACAGCTAATCCATTTACAGAGGGGCAAATAGAATATATCTGATCCACCACAGTCTGAACTCTGAATGATTTCTATATTATACTTTCATTTACAAAGTGCAAATTAAAGACTATAATGCCTGCAATAAACCCTCGGATCTTTTAAGTATCACCCTACATTTACCAACTAAATTCAACACTGGGCACACAAAGGGATGCCAACACCCACATTTTACAATTGCAATATGCCTTAAGAATCTACCTTACATGCCATCTGGCAAGAGTTCATGAGATTAATTTTGGCATTATTATCACAAAGTATATTATTCAACAAGACTTAAGATTCACAATGGACTCTATTAATATATTAATTAGTATATAACAGACTCCAATATTTCTTGGGTGTAAGCACACTTGAGTCAAGATTTCTGGATGTGACCCAGACATGAGCAATTATCTCTTAGAAAGGAGACAGTGCGGTAAAGGTTCTTCATTTCCCCTCCTGAAATTAAGCAAAATGAATAAAAGCTTAAAAATTCATAAGAACATCCCATGTATAATGAAACTAGAGAAAAGTGGACTATACCCTAAATCACAGACGACAACGCAGATACAATAAAATCTATACCACAAACAGGAAAGAGGTAAAGACCATGGAGCTTTTAAAGAAGAATACCTCAAGGGTTTCCATCAATGACTCTTTTCTAGGAAAAAGCTTAGAACTGTAGAGCAAGGGCAACAAAAGATCAAAGTGCCTTCTCCGTGGGGGCCAGTTTCACACGCTGCAGAACAGCAAGGGAGGTGTGACTACTTAAAAAGGACGCAGGCTCGCCATTTGCCTGATTAATCAGGACAAAAAATAGCCTAGAACTGGAGAAGCAGGTAAGGGAAATGGCAACTCCAAAATTAAGATCAGCTGGGTAAACAATCACTAACCCACAACCCAAAAGGTAGCACATGGGCTCTGCAACAAGAGGGGCTGTTCGGTTCAAAAGGAGAATAACCAAAAGCAAACTGAAAATTAACCGCAGGGCAGAAGATGATATCTGAAGTGGGCAAAAAACTGATGGAGACAAAAAAAAGAGGACATGGATAATGAAAGAAACAGAAGATAAAACACTATTAAACAATATTAAAAACAAGTTATAAAACAGGAAGACAACCTTAAGATTTTATGAAGGAAAAAAATGCTCTAGGCACTACATATGGAACTACTGTCAAGATTTTGTTAAGCAAAAAAGCAGGTACAGAGAATGCTGGGCACAGAAGACATCTACACATGTAATATTATATATGTAAATAATCACTGGCTTAAATGTTACTAACATTAAACTAATACATTAAAAAAAACCCTTAAATCATCTACCTTTTTAGAACAGGACTCTTTGATGCCTTTTACATTTTGAACCACGTACCTATTTCCCTATTCAAAAAATTCTTCACACAATTACATATGTTGTAATTTTAACACTTAGTGGGGAAAAATAACCAGAAAAAAAACACATGAAAATACTAGCCATTTTGGGCAGATTATTTTCTCATTTTCATTTTTTAATCATGTGGCTTCATTACTAAAAGCTGCAGAAAAAATTCAAAACCTGATTATTTTCAAAGGTTCCATACCCCAGACACGTTTATTTAAAAAAAAAAAAAAAGTAATTCTGTAATTCAAATCCTGTTTTCAAGAAAATGGAGTTCTTACTGCCTAAAACACAGACCAAAGAGAATGACATGCTGAATCAGCCAGAGATCTTGTATCCATCACTGCACCAAAAATCTATTTTGTGGGCCACTATAATATGATCAATTTATCACAGAGAGATACAATCCAGCCCAGCTCCTTCTAAAATGCACCTTGTTCCTTAATAGAAATCCTGTCTTAGCTCCTATCACTTCTATAATCCTTCAAAACACTACCTACATTTAATAGAATATTTCCTTTTGTTAAGGCCTCAAGATCATAGACTAGAGTCAGCAAGTTTCGCCCATGTGCCCAAGATGGCTCACAGATCCAATTTTAACAGGTCTCAATCCTGTGGGCTACCATAATTAGCCAGTCGGTGGGGGGGGACAGACGGTCAGCTTATCACTAGCATTTTTTAGTACATCCTCTTAAAGGCGTTCTTTTCTACCTACCCATGAATGAAGAGACAAAAGGGAAAGGTTAGGGACTAGATGTCTCTAAAATCTGATTCCACTCTCATTTTGTAACACTCTAATCTAACATTTATTTTAGCTTTTCTTAAATGGAGTATATTTTGTAAGTTCTTCCGTATAAAGACCCAGTAACACTACAATCAGACATAGTGATCATCAAAAGGAAAGAGTACTTCGTAAAATGCCTCTCTCCACCAAGGGATAGGAAGATGCCCACTGAGTAAGACTCACAGTAATTGGAAGTAAAACACAAAGTATCCTGTAGTTTACAGCAAGGTGCTCCCCATGGATAAAAACAATTTTATGTTTGGTAAATGACCTTTAGAACACATGTAATAAGGCAATTCCAGAACATTTTCTTCAATACATGTTCTTGCCACTGCTATGAACTCTACCATAATAATGAAACCAAACAGGTTAATTTATTTAAGACTGCTTGTATTAGAAAGTCTACCTAGCCTGCCTGGCAACAACAAAAAATATTTCAACACTGTGATAACCATAGATTGTTACCAACTTTTTGAAACAACAATATGTAACCTGTAATCAACAGTGTTAGATCCTGAAGCATTTTCAGGAACAAATATTACTAAGTTTGTGGTTAGACTCAGGGAAAACAAAACTAAAAAATTTAATTCAAAAGTTGGGGAGACAAGATACAGACTGTAATACAAAGTAGAAGAATGCACAGTGCCAAATTTTTGTTTACAATTGTGTATGTCATAGGAATTGTATGTGAATTTGGAAACAGTCTCTGACAATATTTTTCAAAGGTTAAAAAAAAGCCTCACATTTAGAATGTCATAAACTCTATAGACCAGTGCTCCACATTTCTACATACAGTAGTATTTTTACAAAAAAATAAGTAGGTGCTGGGGCACCTGGGTGGCTCAGTCAGTTAAGCGTCTGACTTCAGCTCAGGTCATGATCTCACGGTTCTTGAGTTCGAAACCTGCATCGGGATCTGTGCTGACAGCTTGGCATCTGGAGCCTGCTTCACATTCTGTGTCTGTCTGTCTGTCTCTCTCTCTCTGCCCCTCTCCCGCTCGCACTCTCTCTCTCAAAAATAAACATTAAAGAAATTTAAAATAAACAGGTGCTAAGGACTGCCTCCATAATGAGCCAGAACATGTAACAAACCTATAACCAAGAAAAATATTAAAGCTGTTGTTCCCTGGACACGTGGGTGGCTCAGCTGGTTAAGGATCCAACTCTTCATCTTGGCTCAGATTGTGATCAAGCCCGGCATCCAGGCTCTGCGCTGGCAGCACAGAGCCTGCATGGGATTCTCACCCTCTCTGGCCCTCCCCTACTCATGCTTGTTCCCTCTCTCTCAAAATAATAAACTTAAAAAAAAAATTAAAAAAAACTGTTGATCCCAAACCTGAGTTTTTTTAAATACAGATTCCTGGACCCCATCAGATTTGAGGCAAAGGGAAACTAAAGCTGATTTTTTTTTAAAGACCCTTACCTTATTCTAATTCAGCTAGGTTTGAGAACAAACACAGGTTACACACATTCTCTTGTTATCATTACAGCTCACTTAATCTCCTACAATCTTTACATGACTCTCCTACATCCCATGGCTAAAACCTGCCACTCATCATCTTAGAATCCAGCAATTCCACTTCTAGGAATCTCCAAGGAATCTAATTTACAGAAACACTTGCACAAGTATGCAAGGGTATATGTGGTCAAGATACTAGATGCAATATGTCACAGAGGAAAAACTGGAGAGAATCCAAATGTTCTCAGTAGGGGAATGGTTAAATAGCCACACTGTTGCAAGTGCCTAGAAGTCCAAAACACAAAGAGGCAGACTTGTATATGCTGCACTCATATGAATGGCAGAACTTAGTTAATTCCCTCAACAAATATTTGCAAGCCTTGACAGGCATCAACAGGCATATCTTTGCCTGGATGGAACTCACGCTCAATTGGGAAGGCAGAAGATAACCCAGCTATTTGCACATTGTGTTGAGTGCCATGAAAGACGGAATAAGAGAAAAATAGAACACAGTAGAGAATAACAGGAAGGGGGAAAGAAAAGGCTACTTTAGATTGATCCATCAGGTAATAAATAACCTCTGCGAAGAGATATGTTAAGCTGAGAACTGAGGGGAAGAACAAAATGGGGAAAAATTCCATGTATTTGTCTGTACATATGTAGGGGGGAAAGTTCATAAAAATATACCTAAATGTCAAGAGTAGAGCAAACAGGAAAGCTTATAAAGGGCACATCTAATTAGTTTGAATCCTGGCTCCACCATAAACCATATTACCTTGGAGAAATTTCTTACCTATCAAAGCCTTAGTTTCCTTATCTATAAAATGAGAATAAACCTATCTCATTAAATTATTAACTGAAAGTTGGAGTGGCTGGGTGGCTCAGTTGGTTAAGCATCAAATTTCAGTTCAAGTCATGATCTTGCTGTTGGTGGATTCAATCCTCACATCAGGCTCTGTGCTGACAGCTCAGAGCCTGGAGCCTGCTTCGGATTCTGTGCCTCCCTCTCTACCCCTCCCCCACTTGAGTTGTCTCTCTCTCAAAAATAAACATCAAAAGCTTTTCTTAATGGCATAAATGACCAGTTATTAAAAAATCTTAACTGAAAGTAAAACACTTGGGAAATACAGTAAGCAAACTGCAAAGTGGGGGCAGAGAAAAGAGAACGTATGTGTATTAAGTGTTATTAAGTGTTAAGAGATACATCAACAAAATGCAATATGGAAAATGTGAACACTGGATGGATATTTACAGATCTTAAAGAACTATGCTTTATTATATAACCATGGTATTAAGCTTATGTCTTTTTTTTTTTTTTTTTTTTTTTAAGTTTTTGTTTTNAGTTAAGCATGTGACTTTAGCTCAGATCATGATCTCAGTCTGAGTTCGAACCCCATGTCAGGCTCTGTACTGACAGCTCAGAGTCTGGAGCC
Organism: Crocuta crocuta; assembly: GCF_008692635.1. Taxonomy (NCBI): domain Eukaryota; kingdom Metazoa; phylum Chordata; class Mammalia; order Carnivora; family Hyaenidae; genus Crocuta; species Crocuta crocuta. The sequence goes on from NW_027529538.1 coordinate 2,327,299, forward strand.
TGCTTCAGATTCTGTGTCTCCCTCTCTCTCTCTGCCCCTCCCCTGCTCACTCTCTCAAAAATGAATAAAATGAAAAATGAAAAAAAATTTTTTTAAATAGAGTCCTCATCTTTCAGAGAAGCAGACTGAAATATTTACAGATCAAATAACAACTAAAATTTGCTTCAAAGTTAATTGAGGCGGGGCTAAGGATATGATGAAGAAGTGGCCAGGAGCTGATGGTATCAGAGCTGGGTCATGGGTACACAGAGCTTCAAAAGACAGTTCTATTTCAGTACATGTTTGAAACCCTCCGTAACAACAGACTCTTAGAGAAAGAGTAAGCACTCACATCTATGTTACTATCATCTCTGGAGGGGAAAGGAAGACTCTTGCTTTTGTTTCCAGAGTCATTACCACTTGCTCTTTAAAAAAAAGTCCATTGAGAGTGCTCTTTTATCAGAAATGAGAAAAATTAAGCTTCTGGGTATAGAACAAATCATCCTTGACCTAAATGTGTCAACCTACATTTCATTAACTCATCCTTTAAATCCTTGTCTCCCAACTCCCAACTCTAACACAGTGTAAGATTATCAAAGAAAACGTGCCTCAGAGGTGAAGATATAGAAGAAAACAAACCCTGTCCCCCATCCACGTGAGAAGTGGCCACATTGACTGGACATCTTCCCACAGGCCTCTTTTCATAGTTCCCAAGTGGAGAAGTACTCCTTCCTCATACATTATATGAAGCTAAGTATGAGTCTTCTGATACTGAAGAGATCCAACTGTAATAGTAAACTCCAGAGGATGAAGAATCAATACAACACTTCACCCAATTATCTGCAGCAGAGCTAAAGAGCGATCCCATCACTCCTTTCTAGCAAAAGACAAAACACCTCCACATCAGGCATGCTGCACTTCAGCATCCTGCTAGATCTCAAATACCGACTAACCGCGCCTTAAGCAGTAACATGTAAATAACACATAAACATGGAATACAACAAAATAAAGTGAAACCACCCAGGGGGTGGACCAATAAGTTATATTGACAAAGCCCTTCTGCTAAGCCAAACACTGGATCTTTTACATACACATCAGTGGATATAGACAGCAATAACTGAGCTACAAAGAGTCTTTGGCACACTAAAGTCGATGTGGACCAGTGACTCTGACACTTTCTAGCCTAAAACAAAAATTTCTCAGCTGAATAAAAGGATTAAATGAAAAAATTAAAAGCCACTTTTAAATCAATAGTTATCATCCTTAAAATGGCACATATATAAATTGAACAGAATATGTAAAACAGGCTAATTTGTATAAACCCAATTTCCTTCCTGAACTCATTTTAATCTTTTTCACTTCTCTCTCACTACTTTCTCCTCAACAATTTATTAAGAAAATTTTCAAAACTTAAGAAATGTTTAAGGAATACTCATAATTCCATCACCTAGCTTTTTACAAGTAGCGGAGTGTCAGTCTCCTTTATCACATATGCATCCCTATCCACCTACGCGTCCGTCAGTCTGGCCAAATGTCCCTCCTATTTCTGATGCATTTCAAAGTAAGCTGCAGACATCATTATACTTTGTATCATTAACTAGCATGCAAATTTTCTTTCAAGTTTTCAGTTACATTTACAGTGAAAGGCATAAAATTAAGCATAAAATTTAATGAATTTTATCAAATGGATACACCTAAATCCTAAATGTGTTAACTAAACTCTTATCAAATAGAATATCATTCAAAAAAGTTTCTTTGTCAATTCTGCACTTTTCCCAACTCTAAAACTACTGTTACAATTTTTCTCAGAGATTACTTTTGCCTATTCTACAATTTCATGTAAATTTAACCACAGAATGTGTACTCTTGCACAAAGCTTCCTTGAATCTGTATATCCTGAGATTCATTCATGTGGCTGAGTGTTATCAGTTTTTACTGCTGAGTGGTATTCCACTGAATGATCATATCACATTTTGTTTATCCATTCTCTGGTTAGCAGACACGTGGACTATTTCTAGGTTTGGGCCATTATGAATAAGGCTGCTACAAACATTCTTCTGTAAGTCTTTTCACAGACATATGATTTCATTTCTCTTAAGTTAATACTGTGAAGACTATGATTAACTTTAACATTTTTTTTTAATGTCTATTTTTGAGAGAGAGAGCAAGAGAGCGAGAGCAAGCGTAGAAGAGGAGCAGAGAGAGAGAGAGAGAGCGAATCCAAATGGGCTCCAGGTTCTCAGCTGTCAGCAGAGTCCAATGCGGGGCTTGAATCCATGGACCATGAGATCATAACCTGAGCCAAAGTCAGATGCTTAACCAACTGAGCCACCCAGGTGACCCAATTACAATTAACTTTTAAAAAAACCATGAGACCTTTCTGAAAGCAGCTGTATTATTTTACAGTCCTACAAGTAAGTACACAATTTCCAACTGCTCCATAACCTTGTCAACTCATGGTGTTATATAGGCTTTTAAAATTTAGCCATTCTGATGGATGTGTAGTGGTATCTCACTGTTCTAATTTAAATCTCCTTAATGATGATGCTGATCACTTGTTTGAAGCTTTTTCCCACTTTACTCTCCAAATCCAAATTACTCAAGAACCTGATCTTATTTCAAATTTTAGTTGTCATCAATTTATTTTAAAAACCCACAATGAGCTACACCTTGAGGACTGAAATAACCAGATACATCCCTAGTCCTCAGTCCACTCAACTGCTACATCAACTAGCTGCTAAGCAGTGTGGACAGAGAGTCACCAACGGAGAGAAAAGAGGAAATAAAAAACCAATCTAGGGGTGCCTGGATGGCTCTGTAGGTTAAGTGTCCGACTTCGGCTCAGGTCATGATCCTGAGTACAAGCCTTGCATCGGACTCTGTGCTGACAGCTCAGCCTAGAGCCTGCTTCAGATTCCTGGTCTCCCTCGCTCTCTACCCATCCCCCACTCACATGCATGCGCGGGCTCTCTTTCAAAAATAAACATAAAAAAATTTTTTAATCTGAAATTCTGCACATGCCTAGCCAAGATTTCTAGTCATATTCTGAATAATCTGAAATTTCAATAATCTGAATAATCCAAGAAACTTCAAACCAGAGTATTCCAAATCTTGTCAATTTTTCAGTGCAGGGCTGCTCAATATTTAGCCTGCCTAAGAATGACCTAGGGATCTCATTAAAATGCAGGTTATTAAAATGTAAGTATGGGCCTGGTGTGATGCATTTCTAACAAGTTGCCTTGCCAGACAAAGGGCTACATTTTTGGTAGCAAAGTTTCTGTGCACTTAAATACCTGCCAGAAGCCAAAGCACATCTTCTCTGGATAAAGGCCCCTTTATTCCAGGTTCAGGAAACCTCTACAAATAAACTGCATGGTGATCACCACACAGGGTACACGTAAGTAAACAAGGCATCATGAACAAGAACTTGCAAAACAACAACAGAATTACATAGACTTCAGATATTAGAATTTATCAAGCAAATCTTAAAGTGCTCACTATGTTTAATGATCTAACAGATAAAATTGAAAACGCCAAATGTGGGGCATCTGAGTGGCTCAGTCAGTTAAGCGTCTGACTTCAGTTCAGATCATGATCTCACACACAGTTCATGGGTTCCAGCCCCAGCATCAGGCTCTGTGCTGACAGCTCAGAGCCTGGAGCCTGCTTCAGATTCCGTCTCCCTCTCCCTCTGTCCCTCCCTTGCTCTCTCTCTCAAATAAATAAACATAAAAAATTTTTAATTAAAAAAGGAAAAAGCCAAAGGCAACCAAAAAACTACTAAAAGTGACAGATTTGAAAGAAAACCAAAATGTACTAATATGCAAATAAAAATATAGCTCAATAGATCTGGCAGCAAGCATTAAGATAGAAATTACATAAAATGGAGTACAAAAGCCAACAGATTAAAAATAGTGATATACTAAGGATAAAAGATGTTCAAACATATATTTATTTAATCACAATCGCAGAAGAGCAAGAATGAAGGCACTGTAGAGGCATATCTAAACATTTAATGGCTTGGAATCTTCTAGCACTGGTGAGAGATATCAACCCTTAAACTCAAGAAGCCCAAATGATCTTAAACAGGATAAATAAAAAGACATTTACCTAGACATGCCATAATGACATGACAAAGTATCAAAGAAAGAGAACATCTTTCTGCACAAGGGGAAGAAGAGCTTTTTTTTTTTTTTTTTTTTTTACAATTTATAATGCAACTTTTTNTTTTTTTTTTCCAGTTTATCAGCTGACCTTTTGACAGCAATGATGGAAGCCAGAAGGCAGTGGAATTACATTTTATTCAACACTACAGATACGTGCCAATTGAGAATTCTACACCATATGAAATTATCTTTTAAGAATTAAACTGTGATCAGATTAGAAACTGAGTTTTTCCACCACAATAAAAAGAAAATGACTCCAGATACAGTAGTAAGATGCAAGAATAAAGGTGACAGATAAATATAAACATACACTATGTAGTAAGGCTTTAAAAACTGATTAAAGTATGGGGCACCTGGGTGGTGCAATTAAGCATCTGACTTCAGCGAGATCATGATCTCACGGTTCATGTGGCTGAGCCCCACATGGGCTCTCTACAGTCAGCGCAGAGCCTGCACTGGATCCTCTGTCCCCGTCTCTGCACCTCCCCTGCTTGTACCTGCTCTCTCAAAAATAAAACATTAAAAATAATTTTGCCTTAAGTTTCTCAATGTTTCTGTGTGCTACAGAAGAACTCTGAAGAGCTCCATGGCATTTTGCAAATTTAGGTCCGTCATTAAATACAAGGGGTACATGTTCTAGAAAACCTTGTTTCATCTGTTTCTCTCTACCCAGTGTACTCCCACAGATTCCTGCAGAAGTGGTCACATACTACATGATAAGCCCCTGTATCCCACAACACCCACAAGTTAACTAGGGCTCAGGAGACTGCAAATGACCTATGCTGGACCACTCAGAGTCCTTCCCCCAGATTCTCTGGGCACCTAGGTTGTTAAGTGTAAAGCATGGCATTATAATGGCTATGTTTAACACAGCCACATTAGGAAGGAGTCTTGAGAGAAAGAGAGAAAGCAGACAGGGTAGAGACAAACAGGTAAGAATATCTGAACTGTTGGTTTCGGTTTATTGTTCCAGCTTCCTGATTCCATCCTTAAAAGATTTCATGGGACACAGATGGGTAGTCAGTCGATCACAAGTAACAGCGCCAGGTGACCTAGTGTCCAATTAATGCTTAAAGTTTTTTAAGTCTTTCTTTACTTTTCAGGCCTCCAAATGGAGACGTTCTTTTAATCCTGACTCATTCATGGAGATTCACTGTTTTCTCCAATAACAAAGACCAAACTATTTAAAGTTTTTATATACTGTTGTTCTATATGAATACTTTGTATACGCCTAACACATGCCTTTCTTTAATCCTAACAACTCAGAACTATAGCAGGAACAAATATTACTCATACCTAACAGAAGAGATTCAAAGGAAATCCAACTATGCTCAAGTATCTAAAACTGAAACCAGATTAGAACTCCAGTCTCCTCTCTGACCAATTTACTTATACAGTGCCCTTTAAAAGTACATGCATCGAACCTAGTTTGTAACTTTCCATTTGTAATTTGTAATTTGAAAAAATTTCAAAATTAAGTGGTAACACATACAGTATCACTAAAATAAGATGCCACTCTAAAAACCATACCAAATAGCCTTGCTGAATACACTAAAATCAGTATCAAGAAAACAAAATTCAGTGCCTTCTTTCCCCATCCTTCATTAAAATTTAAACGAGGAAAAAAAATGTAAGGTGAAATACAATACTAGGACCCACTTGTAGTAGGAGTAAAGGAGAAAGGGAACCAAATGAAACCAGAGCCAAACTTGTATGTGTAGTCATTTCTCACACAAAGGGAAAAAAAAACTAGATGTAATACCAAAACATAAAACAGGACAGTTAAGTTTCTCCTGGAAAAAAAGAATCACAAAACTAGTAAGAATAAACCAGAAGTGACTAAAGGGTTAAGGAAGATTTCATTTTGTGCTGTGTTGAGACATCAGCTAGCCCTGGCCCTCTTTTAAAGTCAGTAAGATGAGGGGCACCTGGTGGCTGTTGGTTAAGCATCCAACTTCGGCTCAGATCATGATCTTGCAGTTTTGTGAGTTCAAGCCCCATGCTGGGCTCTGTGCTGACAGCTCAGAGCCTGGAGCCTGCTTCAGATTCTGTGTCTCCCTCTCTCTGCCCCTCTCCTGCTCATGCTGTCTCTTTCTCTATCTCAAAAATTAATAAACCTTAAAAAAATAATAAATAAATAAAAGTATAGAATGAGAGAAGATGGTGATGATGCTATTAGAATCTTGGGTAAGATGCACGCGAGACTTAAAGGAAGTCTGGGAAGCTCACACCAATGAAAAACCAAACTGTAATGTGCCTAGAGTAAAACCTGATAGACTACCACTGAAAGAACTATTACAGGAGAACAACCCACGCCTTCCTTGGAGGAGGCAACACGCCTCCCAGGGATGCAGAAAGGAAAACTCTTACAGATAAGAAGGTATTTGCGGGACACCCGGGTGGCTCACTCAGTCGTTAGATGACGGACTCTTGGTTTCGCTTCAAGTCATGATCTCACAAGTCCTGAGTTTGAGCCCTGTAAAGCCCGGAGAGTACAGTAACTGCTTGGGATTCTCCCTCTCCTGGCTCTCTACCCCTATGCAGCCTGTACTCTTCTCTCAAAATAAATAAACTTGAGGCGCCTGGGTGGCTCAGTTGGTTGAGCGTCTAACTTCGGCTCAGGTCATGATCTCATGGTTCGTGGGTTCGAGCCCCACGTTGGGTTCTGCGCAGACAGCTAGCCTGGAGCCTGCTTCTAATTCTGTATCTCCCTCTCTCTCTGATCCTCTCCTGCTCACACTGCCTCTCTCTCTCTCAGAAATACATAAAACATTTTTTAAAAATTTTTTTAAATAAACTTAATAAACAACGAAACAAAACAGTATTTGTCTGGAAGAGAGAGGGGCTGGGAGGCAAGGAAGGCATTTCAGACAAAGAAACAGCTTCAGAAGGACCTAGGGACCTAGATGAATGAATGAATGAACGAACAGGAAATAGCTGGCTACGGTCTGAGAGGAAAGTCTGAAAACACCTTAACAATGGAAATGACAAAAGAAACTCCAAAGACAGAATTCATACCTAAACACTTCCAACAAAACCGCATACCAAATACAGTAATGTACAAAGTGCTAATACGTGTGTTTTAAAACATTCTGTATAAAATTCTAAATAAGAAAAGGGATACTAGTTTGTAAAAGCCAATCAAAAATTCAATTTTTACCAGTTAGTTGGGACTTCTACCTTGGAAAAGCAGAAAAGAACTGGTAAATTGCTCCCTACCATGTAGAACTAGCACTCCAGATTTGGTTCTGAAGTACACGTATGTGGCACCTTCTCAGAACAGTTTCCTATCCAGCCTTGTTCAGGTGACAGTACAGCCAAAGAAGCAGAGTTTCTAGTTAACAGGATGTTTAAATTCAACTAATTAATAATTTCAAACAGAAAAAAAATCAAAAGGGATGAACCTTCTATGGAGGACAAATCCAAGTAACAGATAGTTCCCATCTGCAGCTCCACATTATGCAATGGGCAAGACTGCTTTTAACTAGTATGACTTTAACAGAAAGACAGCCCATCACCTCAAACTGTCAATTCTAAAACTTAAGCTAAAAATTTACAGAACCCAAGGAGTACAGGGTTTATTTTGGAGCAGTGAAAATGTTCTGAAAGTAGACAGTGGTGCTGGTTGCACAGCTCTGTGAATATCTTAAAAACGCTGTAGACTTTAAAGGAGTGAATTGTATGGCATATGAATTACATATCTGGATAAAGCTGTTTTAAAAATTCTGTTCTGCTTTGAAAGTGTTTCCTGCCTTCCAAAGTACTGCATAAAAAGGAAAACTCTCAAGCTGCTTTTAGATCTTCATATATATCAACAAATAAAATGTAACATGCCAGTCCCTTCACAATAGGTGTGGAAAGGTACTATAACCAACTGACATTTAAAGACTAATGGAATCCATTTTTTAATGCATTTACTAAAGCTCAACTGATAATTCAATTTCTTCACTACTTACACCTCTTCGTATTCTCTATTCTAATAAAGTAATGACGCCTTCTTCCTTCATAGTCCTTACACTGCTTAGGAAGTCAATAGCTTTTTCCTGTTTCCCAACATTGCTATTAAATATAAAAATAAAATGAAAACCGTAAGTACTTATACAGGAACTAACAACTATATTCCATAGTACCTCATACTGGATCAATCTAAGCATTAATTTCTTCTAAAGCAAACATAATAATTAAATCCAACTTATCTGTTCCAAATGAAGTTCTTTTAAGACTCACAAAGTCCAGTGATCCAAAAGGAAGTACTAGTTTACCTTCTGACAAAACTTAAAACCTAAAGACTGAGGGGAAGATATTTAAGACAATTATGGAGACTCACAAAAAGGCATTCAATGAACAAAATTTTGCTGCCCAACTGTGCAAAAGGAAATAATGTGTCTTTTAAGTCAGAAATATTACTTTAAAGAGGGGCCTGGGGGGCTCAGTTGGTTAAGCATCCCAACTCTTGACTTCAGCTCAGGTCACGATCTGACAGTTTGTGGGATCAACCTCCACACTGGGCTCTGTGCTAACAGCACGGAGCCTGCTTGGGATTCTCTCTCTCTCCTTCTCTCTCTGCTCCTCTTACATGCATGTGTGCTCTAACTTTAATAAAAAATAAATTTTTAAAAATAAAATAAATAAAAAGGGAAAGAGGGGCACCTGGGTGGCTCAGCTGTTGAGACTCCTGAACTCAAGGTTGGGAGTTCAAGCTCTGCCTTGGGCTCTGTTCTGAGAGTGAAGCCTACTTAAAAAAAATAATATAAAATAAATAAAAGGGAAAGAACACCTGTTGAAGGAAAAGTATATTGCCTTTTAGTTGAAAAAAACAAACTGTAAAGAGGGGGAGTATACTATTAACTCCAGACAGGTTTAGATTAATGTCCTCAGACTACAGTTCTCTATTGAGTTATTTTCTTTTTATTCCTTATACAAATTAAGAAAAACTATCTCTGTTCCTGGTTTACAAACTATTGAGATACACCCACACATCTGAAAATGCAAGGCAGGGAACCACATGAATACAAGTTACACCCCTGTCCACCAGGAGAATCCTCTCATTGACGTGGAGCACTCTGTAGCAGTGCCTTTACCTAATTTTCTCAATTTGCGCCATTACATCGGTCACACCTGTTTCACTGAGGGAAGGGGGGAGGAAGGGAGGATGAAGGGACACCAAGGCCCAGACTTACTATATATGTGGTATACAGGAGTCCACAGGTCTTACTCAGCTGCTGAATTCTTGATTACCCTACTTCCTAGGCTTTAGGCACTAGGAGAGAGGGATAAATAGACCGTGTCTCCCTTACGGAACTTACATTCCACTGGGGAGGCAGACAACAAGAACACTGGATAGCACAGCGAAGAAAATTAAACAATTGGTGGAAAGAATAAAGGAGGGGGGACTTCGGGCAGGAGAAGGCAGAAGCTAACATTCCCCACCCTAATTCCATGTATCCCACTCTCATTCTTGCTAAAAGAATCCTGCCTTATAGGGGGCACAAACCCATTCACCTCTGAGGAAGTGAGCTACTCCCCTGGCCCTAAAAGACGAGTCATGATTGGGCCAAAGCCAGTAGTATTTTTTCTCAAACTGCAAGATTAGAGCCTTGAAATCAAATATGACCAAGGGCTCATAATCAGGAGTTCATGAACTTAGCTTAAAAAATATAATTTTACTAACCTCTAATTGAAATTTAACATTTCCCTCCATCATGAATAGGCAACAAACCTTTGGCTTTGCACCAAGAGAAATCATAGACATTATCATATCACATTACAATTGTTGCGCATACCTCAAAATATCACTTTACACTCATCACTACTTTGGACAGCTGCTAGATCATGTTATTGAAACTGAAAATAAAGAAACATATTACTGCATTACAACATACTAGTTTAGCAGTTTGAGAGCTAGATTTCAACTATCTGATGTATTAGGGTTTTTGTCCTATGCAATTATTTCATGAGTTTAAAAATATTATCGAGGAGTGCACTGCTTAAGACTGCTAAAGGGATCCACATCACAAAGAAAGGTTAAGAATTCTCAAATGCAAAAGATCATAATCAGAAGCTTTAAATGAAATAGAGAATAGAAAATAGCAGTGTGCCTAATGCTTAAGTACTGTTTGTGAAATTACAGCTGCATACACATATCGACACATACACTGGAAATGCAAAGTAGGGCATTTCTTATCATGGATTGCAGGTCCAAAGAATTTAAAAGCCAGTGGTTCAAACCTATCTTTGTACAACAATACCATTATTCTTTTATTTATTTTTGATATTGGTATGCCCTAGTTCTTCCCCAGTGAGAGGTATGATAACGTATGCTGGGCATCTTCTAGGAATACTTCTGCTTTCTGGATTTAAAAAAAAAAAAAAAAAAGGCCCCAGGGGATACCCAGCTGGCTCAGTCACAGAACATGCAGCTCTTGATCTTGGAGTTATTTAGGAGTCCAAGCTGCACACTGGGTGTGAAGTTTACTTAAAAAAAAAAAAAAAAAGGCCCCATCTCCTCCTTCCTGCCTCAACTGTGATGGACAAACGACTTCAAGCCATGACAGAGCTATGTGGTGTCCAGGAGAGCCACTTGCTAACAATGGCAGAACAGAAACAGCATGATCCTTGTCGGAACCACCGTGTACCTGAATCACGTCATCTGAGGAAAAATAAACCCTGATCTGTTTAAGGTCCAGTCAAGTTTTCTATTATTTGCAAGTAAAACATCCTATCAGACAAAGGGGTTCTTATGGATAGGGTGGTCAAGTAAGGCCTCTTTGAGGGGTAACATCTGAGCCAAGACCACATGCAGAAGCAGACAGCTACAGAAGGTCTACAAGAGCATTCCAGGCAGCAGAAAGAGCCACTAAAAGATGGAAAGTAGAGCTAACGTCAGAGAGGTGGGCAAGAGCCAGAACAGACCGGAGTCTATGGAGCATTCTAACGCTTCCACTAAATGCTACCACACACACACGCCCCTCTGTCTCACACACAAACACACACACCTGTCTCATACATATGCACACCTCTCACATACACACAAGAATGTTTTCCAAGTTAATACAAAGAGACAGAGACCTCTCATTTTAGAACCTGGTACAGAGCCATTCCTTAAAGCATTATTAATAAATTTTTTTAAAAATCTGACAAAAGAATTAGACAAGTAAATATAAAGCAAACAATAAAAAATAACAAAATAGGGAAACGTTCATCATATAATAATATGGACCCATATTTATTAAAACAAAAGCTAGAAGAAAACAAAAAATGTTTACACTGGTAGTATCAGGTAGAAACATTACAGATAGGTTCTTAACTTTCTCTTTATGTTTTTTTCTTTACTCAAAAAATATGCTAAGATCTTAAGGGAAACTGGGTGAGGAGTATAGGGTAACTATCTCTCCAACTTCTTTTATAAATCTAAAACTACTCCTTCAAAAGAGGTGTTTTGGGAGCGCCTGGGGTGGCTCAGTGGGTTAAGCATCCAACTTCAGCTCAGGTCATGCATGATCTCAGTTTGTGGGATCTAACCCCGCGTCAGGCTCTGTGCTGACAGCTCAGAACCTGCTTCAGATTCTGTGTCTCCCTCTCTCTCTCTGCCCTCCCCCTCTCACACTCTGTCTCTCTCTAAAATGAAACATTAAAAAAAATTTTTTTGAAAAAAAGGTTTTTTTTTTTTTTTTTTTTTTTTTTTTTTTTTTAAATGTTTAAGTCCTCTCACCTAAGACTCTTCAAGCAGGAAAGAACAGATAGCTGGATTCATTACTAAGGAATAGGAGGCAAAGGCAGAGAGGGCATTTAAGGGGGAAAAAAAAAAAAGGTTTTATGTTGAAAGTTAAGGGCAAAAGATTTTGTACAGTATGTCTTAGAGGGCACACAAAGGATCCATACTTGTTGCAGAATAAGGCTCTCATTTATCTTACCATTTTCTGAACCAAGAAGTTTAAAGTTATCTTTTTTAAAAGGTCTTTTTGATCCCCTCCACTAAAAAGTGCTGAGAATACACTCTTTAAAATTTCTTTTAGCTACCAGAATCATCACCTTCTTAAAGCCAAGCGATGTAAGCCTTCACTCAGAACTTACCTGCTTAATGCACAATTCTAGGAAGTTATTTTGCAACTCAACACATATTAAAAGTCAGGGGAAGTGGGGGAGGGGATACACACAGCACCTAAACATATACAAGACCACCAACCAGAAAGGGAGGGGCAAGGAGCACTCGCTGTACAAAGCAAGTAATCCCTTAAAAAGCTGGCTTTTTAGGAGTCTCCAACTGCCAAAATACTCTTCACTAATGACAGCCCAGAATAAGGAACAAATCGCATTTGCAACACTCTGAAAAATCAGCAAGTGTATAATGACTGGTAAAGAGCCTCATGGAAAAAAAAAAAAAAGACGTGTTCACTGCACTGAACTTTTTTCAGATTTTACATGTATTTCTTTAAAAAAAAAAAAAGCTTTTTATTGATTAAAAAACTTTCCAAAGAGAAAACAAATTGATCCTCCAACGATTAAAAAAAAAAAAAATTGACCTTGGAACTGGGTAAAGGGAATATGGGATATTCTTAATACTACTTTTCCAACATTTTTAGAAATTTGAAGTTATAGCAAAAAGACATAAAAAAAAAAACCTTAAGCCATATCACAACATCTAACATTGACCTTACTTACTGAAACTATCAGTAGTCAAAAAAGACTGTAATTAGCAACGATAAAATCTTTCAACCTGGATCAAATGTAAATATGGCCCCCCCCAAAAAACTTTTCAAAACACTTGTTAGTCCAGGTCAGGGATATTTTTCCTTTCAATCTTTAAACTGTCATTTTAATTGTCCATTAAATTTACTAACACCTAAATCATAACATCTGAAAAACAATAAATTCACACTGTTGACTTTAATTTTAGACATTTATAGCAACTGTGAAAATAAGCCATCATTTAAAAGAACTATTATATAGTTCTTATATAGAATAAAAGCTACTATTAAACTCCTCCTAGGAGCCAATACCCTAAGTAAAAAAAAAATGGAATACAGCAACTACCGTTTGATCACTTCACTGTGAACAGGGCACTGTGCTAAGCACTTTGCTCTCTCATTAAAAATTCAAAAGAATCCTGTGAAGTATGATTTTTCTATAATTTACCTTAATAACTTGTTCAAACAACCAGGAAACTAGAACCCAAATTCATCTTGCTGTTGAATCCACCCAACCTATCAAATGATCTCCTTCAACCTTAAAACCCCACCACTCACGTAATTCCAAAATGATGTCCGAGAACCCCATCTTCTCAAACCTCTTTAAGACAATCAACAAAATAGAAACGCTTCTTCTCAAAAAGAAAGATTATTAATAGCACATCAAACACTTATCCTGTAGCAGCCACTCTTCTTGTTTTCCATATTAATTAATTTAATCCTCAAAACAAACCTAAAATAAGGATTACAATTATTCCCATTTACAAATGGGAAGACTGAAGCCAAAATAAAGTGACTGACTCAAGGTCACAGAGTTAATAGTATCAGAGTCAGGGTTTAAATTAAATCCTGTCTTTGTTCTTATAGCCACTTACACCAAATTCCTTCATCACTTAGACATTATCACATGATCTTTAGAACATATAGATGCCATTTCAAATTCCTGTGAATAAAGTAAAGGCAGCAAGTCATACTGTGAAGCAAGGGGTGACAAACAAAGGCACACAGGTCAAATCGGGACCACCGCCTCACTCCGTAGATCAAATTTTATTAAAACAAAGTCAATGGCTACTTCTGTCCCACCATAGCAGAGTAATTACAACAGATACTCCATGACCCACAAAGTCAAAAATATTTGCTGTCTGGCACCTTGAAAAAAGTTTGCTGACCCTGGTTCTGGAAGACAGTATAGAAGCCTTCCTCTAAACCATCCAAATATACATTTTTTTTTTCTTCATCACTAAAATAACAGCAGCAGCTACCATTTATCAAGTATATACTATTTATGCAAGATTCTTTTTTTTTTTTTTTTAAATGTTTTATTTATTTCTAGGAGAGAGAGACAGCGTGAGCAGGGGAGGGTCAGAGAGAGATGGAGTCACAGACTGAAACAGGCTCCAGGCTCCAGGCTCCGAGCTGGCAGTCAGCACAGAGCCCGACGCGGGGCTCGAACCCACAAACCGCGAGATCATGACCTAAGCGAAAGTCGGAAAGTCGGACGCTTAACCGACTAAGCCACCCAGGCGCCCCTATTTATGCAAGATTCTAATAGCAACCCATTTTATACAAAAGCAAGCAAAGTCTCAGAGGGTTTAAATGACTTATCCAAGATCACATAGCTAGAATAGGGAGGATCTTGTTTAAATACAGAGTCTTCTGGCTTCAAGGCCCGCATTTTCTATATGGCACTGCCTTCAAAATATACAAATGTGTATAGCCATAAAAAAGCAAAATTGTCCAAGGAAACTGACTGAAGTCTCATGATAAAAATGCCACCTTTAAAAAGAAAAACGTTCATGTAAATGTATGCACAGATTAACTGGCTCATACTTCCATCTTACTTTCCAGTACACTGTATTTATATAATTCCTGTTATCCCAGTTGAGGTTATGAATAACCCAGGAATACTCAAACCATAGGAAGAACATGGTACATTCTCCCTATGTAAAGTTAGGGGACAAAAAACTCATTAGAATAAACACAGAATCTAGAATGTATTTATTCAGTCCAATTAACTCTCCTTGACACCAAAAAATGTCATCCTCTTCTGACACAGACTTTCATCCACCTTCATTACGCTTATGGTCTAGAACGTCCACCTCTCTTCTCTTTACGCACTTGCCGATCCATCCCCACCCCACCACCCACCTCCTCATTTCCAATCCCTGCCCCCTGGACACTAACCTATGTACCACTGAGCTATGGGAAGGATTCAATAAAAGTTGGTTGCTATGATTCATAAAACTTTTTCTATATTCTTATCCTATTAATCTCCCACACCACTAGACTGGTCTACATCACTGTTAAGACTATACCTATTTATACTGAAAGCCACATCAGAAAGATAACAAGGAATTGATTTTGGAATTAAATGTGGTCAAGTATACATGGATGCAGATAACATGACTTATCTGAGAAATACCCGAGAATTATTTTTACCCTATTCTCTGTTCCTAACAGCTAGTCTCCTGATAAGACACTGAATAATGTCTTCAAAAAGAGTTTTCATGGTTAATTTTGTTCCCAACTTTGTCCTCCTCCCTAATGAGACTATAAACTCAAGGCCAAGGACCACATCTTAGATATCTTCATAATCCCAAATCTTGATCTAGGACTTTAAGAAGTATTCAGAAATATTAATACATACACTTTGATTGTTCGTATACATTAATTCTATGTCCACTACTAACTTCAGACTACCTTAACCGAGAGCAAAAATGCCTTTTTTTTTTTTTAATGTTTTATTTATTTCTGAGAGACAGAGAGAGACAGCGTGAGCAGGGGAGGGTCAGAGAGAGAGGGAAACACAGAATCTGAAACAGGCTCCAGGCTCTAAGCTGGCTGTCAGCACAGAGCCCGACGCAGGGCTTAAACCCATGAACCGTGAGATCATGACCTGAGCTGAAGTTGGACGCCTAACCGACTGAGCCACCCAGGCACCCCCAAAGATGTCTTTACATGAGTATTTTCTAGGTGCGAGTACAGCAGTTGCCAAAACCAACATAATTTCTTCTACTGGACCAGGATTCTAACACTGGACAGTAAAACAGACATAATCGTAGAATTTTTTTAAAACTATTGTTTTGCTAAGTCTCCAACTACATGTTCCTTAAAGAACTACAGATTAAGACATTTCTAACTATAAAACTCTCAATATGGAAACTTCCCAAATCTTTACTCTTGCATCAAAAATTTAAATCAACTCAGCAGGCATCCTGAAAAAAGTTCTAAATATCTCTAAATATAGTAAACTCTGAAAAGTTAATTGTGCATTATGAATCATCTTATTTTTCTTTTTCAGTCACACAAAAAAACACACTGAATATAAGTAAATGCAGGAGTTAAGTAGGAGGCCCATCCACCAGAAAAGAAATGCTGCTATTCCAGCCAACGTTAAATTGACTGATTCCTTAACTGAATCAAAAATCATAAAGTGGGTATCATTTAAAACCAGTGCCACCACAAAGATCCCAAATGATAATGTCTTATCTCTTCCAAAATTCCTTTCAGAAAACTTAGTTTGTGTAATGAGAAGATACCTGGAGAAAAAAATGGCCTGACCTAATATACAGGCAGCTGAAAAGTAATACTAGATGGTTCAAAGAGGCAGAAGCAGATTATCTTACACGGCCACACCAAAGGCTGAAATTCCCCAAGTCTTACCTCATAGCAGCAACTGGAAGGGCAAACTTAAAGACAGGGTGAAGAGTAAGTAAAAAACAAGAATGAACTCTGCAATTAACAGTTTAGTTTTCTGAGAAAAGTATTCTGAGCTGAAATCAACACTAATGTTCCTAAAGACACTTGAGAAATAATTAGGAACAAGTCTGATCACAAAGGTAAGAACTACTGAATCTTCTCAAAAATCAGCCTAATTGTTGCCATCTACTGGGAGAAAGGCAGAAATGCTGGCGGGTCTGGGATGGAGGGGTAGAGGTCAAGTCCCTGATTCCCTCTTGAGAGCGGGGCACTTTCCCAAAGTGGGCAGAAGAAATGGAAATAAAGGTTTACTAAAGGAAAAATTAGAAAGCTGCATGAATGCCTTGCATTAAAAGATACCCATGTCTCGTAGCAGTAAAATACACACCCTTCACAAATGTTTCTATTCAAAATCCACAAAACCCCACAAATTCTGCACTCTACAGCTTTAACAGGTATTTAATTCACAAACTTGCACTAACTGCTAGCATCTCTGCTATTTCCACATAAGAATAAAATGAATGCAAACTGCAGTCAGCAAAGTCTATAAGAATATAAATTCTAGAAATTTTCTAGAAATAAAAAGCGGCTCTAAGAAAACTAAATATTACTGCTAGCAGATCCTGCATCTTTAGTTTCCCTCTAGCCACCATCTAACTTCATTTCCCAATTTTGAAATCCTGTCTTGCCTACTCTTGTAAAAGACGTAACAAATAGTCTACTACTACATCAACCAGTGTGGCAGGCAAATATTTTACTAAGATATTTAACTTGACAAAACAGGTAATATTAATTTGCATTTTAAAAGTATGTAAATACTTAAGCCACAACGTGCTCTTTTAAAAACTTTTTTTTTTTTTAACTGCATTAGATGTTTAGCAGAAGTTTCTCTTACCCCAAGAATGACATTACTGAGTAACTCACAAAAAATCATGTATTAATTCTGGAACTCCAAATTAAAAAAAAAATCTCTGAATAAACAACAGATGAATGTGTTAAGACAAAATGATTGCCAGCTTCCAGTAAAGCTTCCACGACTGAACACAGGTCCAACAGGAGTCGTATAGACAGACCGCTCCCGCTTACTTAACAGAACCATTCTAACTACTAGGCAGGGACACTACACAAGTTTCACCTCCACTGCAAACCTTACCACAAACATGCCTATAACTTACAGGCCTAGAAACGTAAGCAATTTCAAAGAAAGATAAATAAAATCTCAAACCACTTTTCCTTTGCAGTTCATCTACAATTAAACGTCTGTATACTTTTTTCATGTTGTCACCACCAATTCAGGCATAAACAATAAAGTCAACATTTCTATTTGTTAAACCTAATTTCCTAATCTCCCATTTAAGGACCTCAATCTCAGCCTGAATTTTCTGTTATTTCATAAATACAGACCCCCTACTCCAAAGGGCCAGTTTACCTTCCCATTAGCCCCTCGCCTTAATTACCCCTTTCCAAGCTCCCCACTCTTCTCTACCTACCCAAACAGTCAAGGCCGGGTCAAGCCGCAAGTCTTCCTCAGGAACTTCAACGTTAGGATGGAATCTCTCTCTGAAACTCTCTCTGAACTTCTGAGTGTCCATGTATAAAACTCAACTTTGTACTTGATAACAAATATGCACAATGTTAAATGTTGTGTTCAACTACCATAGCTGGAACTCCTTTACAGTAAAGTACATTTCAACATAAGACATCTCCTTTTATAAATTTCTCCTCCACACTCTTCAAGGGGGCAGGCAAACCTGGTATGGAACCAGGAATGCACATGCACTAGTTGCTGAGGAAATATTTGCACAATGAAAGTACTTCCAACAATTTGTTCAGTAAAAGCCAAATTTCGTGCCCTAATTCATCTGTTTCTTAATTTAGATTCTCCTATCAGGTTTTCTAAATGTAGAAAACCTGCATTTAGAATATCTACAGGATACTTCTCATTGCTAAACACTACATTATATACAGCTACCAAGTTTGACAAGGTAAGTGTTTTTCAACTAAATGAAACAAGAGAACTCAAGACAGGAACCTTCCGTATTCCTCCCAGCAGAGACCTGTACACAGTCAGCACTTGATAAATATGTATCAATAAATACGCTTTTATCAACTGGTAAACAGAATTCCCAAATGCTAAACCTAAGGTCACAAAGTTAGTAAAGTGGCCTAGTGTCTTATCAGTCCCTTAAATGCATATTTTAATGAGCCTAATTCTGAAAAATTTATAGTCTAGCATCCTACACTCAGCTACCAAACCCTGAGAAATGAAAATAAGCAAGCAGACAGAAACCATGGCAAATGGTACTAATAATACTTCACAATATACTTTCTCAGTGTGTCACCGAAACAAACTCTATCACTGCCCATACACCATACAGGTCAGGAGCCTTGTGCCAGCCACTGTGGGCATGAAGAATGAGACCTTTATCACAAGAAGCCAAAGACCTAGTTACGAAGAAGTTAAGCAACTTACTATATAAGACAGATGGTGAAAGCAGTAACTAAAACTAGTAAAATGTTGTGGAAGAAGAGTAAAACTCTTATAGTAGGTACCCAGAGAAAAAGTTAAGTGTGTATACGTCACTACAAGAGACCCAAGATGAGAGAAGGGGACCAATCCAGGTGGACTCAACCATCAAAGTGCAGGCAAGAACACTGAGGTTCCTGGAGTGTGTTCAGAAGGAACGAATGCTCAATTTGACCACATCCAGCCCAGGACGCAACACAGACAAGATTACAAAATACTGGGGCCATAGCAGAAGTTACACATGTTCATATATTTACTATTTACAAGGAAACTACAAGCACTTAGTTTTCAGGAAGATTAACAAAATGGAGGTGGGGGGGGGTGCTCCATGAACCTGCTCTCTAAGGACATAGAGCAGCTTAAATTACAACTCAACAATGAATTTCAGAAGGGCTACCTGAAAAAATTCCTTTTGGGTTTTCCAGGGCATCATACATGTTTACCAGGATAAGGACTTTAAATTGAGTTAATCTGACCTTAAGAAGTTACAGCACAAGGTACATCTATTTATTCAGAATGCTGCCCACGGGTGGAATGAGTAGGAGTTTTGAAGTCAGGGTAGAACTCATTGGTTATGACAGCCAACAAGTTGATTAAAATACACACTGAAATGCTCTAATTTCAAGTCTTGAAGGCTTGCTGACAGACACTTCGGCTTATAAATAGCCTTCAAACTATGTATATGGGTAGTAACCCAAATTTATAGAAGTACATCCTTTCTAAAAATGAAACAAAAATAAATTCAAATGATGTATAAAACTCAGTTTTGTACTTAACAAATACACACATTATATCAAAATCTATTTATGGCCTCAATTTAAATGATCAACTATTATATGGTAAATAAGGGCCAATTAAAGAATATAAAGTGTCTTGTCCTAATTTTTTTAATGTGTGATTGAAAGTAACTTGCAGTCTCTAAAACACACAGCAACAGATTAAAAAGAAAACTCCCAAAATCATTTTTAGGATTAACTATGATTCAAAATGTTTGTCAAAACAAGACAGACATTGGAGCACGTGGGTGATTCATTTAAGCGTCTGACTTCCGCTCAGGTCATGATCTCATGGTTTGTGAGTTCAAGCCCCACACTGGGCTCTGTGCTGAAAACTCAGAGCCTGGAGCCTGCTTCAGATTCTGTGTCTCCCTCTCTCTCTGCCCCATCCCCTACTTGCACTCTGTCTCTCTCCCTCCAAAATAAATATATATATAAACAAATAAATGACATTAAGCCATTACAAAGTATTTTCACTTACAGTAATATTTTATTCTCACAAGACTTACTCCTTCAATAAGCATTCAAAGATTTCTTATCACAGGCCAGACACTGTGCTAGACACAAGGGATAAAAAAGGGGAATACTGGATTTAAGGAATTAATAATGGACTATGGAATACTATCATATACTCAAAGACTTTCAAGTCTACATATGAAACAGAAGTATGTTCTAGGTAGAAGGGTATTAAGAAATGAGGCAATGAATGGTCAATGCTGCAATGAACCAGCGAAGGAAGGCCCCTGTGTTCCAATCTAGCTTTGGAGCCGAATCTCCTAAATAGTATCTAGCATACAAATGACAATTAAATCCAGGTGGCAATTAGCCACAGTTAGATTAGGCACTTGAAACTCACAAAGGTTGGGGCGCCTGGGAGACTCAGTCTGTTAAGCGTCTGACTTCACGTCAGGTCATGATCTCAGAGTTCATGAGTTCAAGCCCCATGTCAGGCTCTGTGCTGACAACTCAGAGCCTGGAGCCTGCTTCAGATTCTCTGTCTCCCTCTCTCTCTGCCCTCCCCTGCTCATACTCTGTCTCTCTCTCCTCTCAAAAATAAACATTAAAAACATTAAAAAAAAAAAAAAAAGAAACAAAACTCACAAAGGTTAAATTACTTGTCCAAGGTCACAAAGACAGAAGAAAAGGCAGTCAAGACTGCAACCCAAGTCTTCTACAATCAGACGTTTGCTTGAACAGTGCTGTTCACTAATGAGAAGACAGAGTAGCAGGCAGGTTTTTTTCCACTCTAGTCCACTAAAATGACGTTTTAAATCAAACAGAGCTGCACAACTACTACCAACAGCTTCTGCACAGAGGCAAAACAAGTAGGTCTAAATAATGGACAAGTTCCTTTTTCTTCTGGCCAATCCAGTTTAATGAAACTATAAGAATCACAACCCAAATCTCAAAGGCCTCAGAGAAGAACTATGAAGCAGACTCATTTCAGCCTAGGAGACAACTTCTTTTCCCAATAACCTAAAATCAAGTTAGGATATTGGGTTTAATCAAAGAACTGCATTTTTAAAAATCCAGGACACTGGCCAAGTTAAATTTTACTTAAAAATCAAGAGACTGGTTCAACAGAAGTATATTTACCTATTTGCTGTAAGTAGCAGTAAGCATCCACTATGTGTCAGAGTAACCCAGCAAGCCAGGCAGAGATTATAAAGAACAATTGCTAGGAGTCTATGCCTTCAAGAAATCTGTGACACAGCTGTTTAGACTATACAGAGGCACTGAAAGAAAACACATAAATGTAAAGCTAATGTTACATGTTAAGAACTCCAAGCACCAAGATTACATAACAATCGACAGATTATATTTACTGTGTAATATCCATCAGATTCTTACTGTTAAGCCCTTTCCAGGTGTCAGGAAGATGTGAAGAGGCTGGGATCACCGAAGCAAATAGCATCCTGAGAAATCTGTTGAGGCTAAGAAACTATCCAAGCAGGAAGATTGGCTGCATAGTCAGCAAGACCAGGCTAACATTATTGGTTTGGAGTAGGAAGGAAAATGGGGATTATTTTCAGTCAAGCTCATGAGCACATCTTCATGCAAAACACAGTGATACAAGATAATCCTGGACTTGGGGAAACCTATAATCCAGTCAGGGAAACAAAACCAACACACGTCAACAAATCTAACACTATAATCCCAAGATGGAGCCTATTTAGATAACCAAGAAATAAAAGGGAAAGATCCCAGGGTAGAAGTGTTTGAGGAAGTGATAGGAAGGGGGAAGCTGAAGTGAACCTAAAATGGTTTAAATAAAGGAAAAGTGCATGTCAGACTGGCAGTAACAGGAACCTGAGTGAAGATGAAAAGCAACAAACCGGTTGCTTTTTCAACTTGAGTCCATCAAATTACCTCGGCAAATGGAAAAATAAAAAGGGCAGTCAGTATCAGATCTGCTCAAAAAGATCCTCATCCACCCACTTCAAAGAACTAAAAAGAAGAAACAAAACACCTCCTCCCTAAATTCTGTAAAGAAAATAGATTTGGCAATGTTTTCCCTTCATTGTAGTCTGACATTATAAAGTCAATTCCACAAAAGCCACAAACCAAAACAGGTACATGTGTTATCAGTAATGAAATTTCTCTAAATATGATTAACACATGTACGCAGCAGGAAGAGGTATGGTAGAAAACTAACTACCATGCTGATGCAAAAACAAAACAAAACAAAACAAAAAACACAACAGAAATTGGGCCCAAGTCCCACTACCAATTTAGCAGCAATTTCAAAAACTAAGTAGCTGTAACTTATCTGCAACTTACCTTACATCAAGGTCACACAGCACGCCCCAACCCCCCCACCCTCCCCCTCCTTCAC
>NW_027529538.1:2350439-2385241 GCF_008692635.1 Crocuta crocuta
ACCATCTCAGGTGAAAAGCTCTAAATGTACTTAATGACCTCAAAAAGCTAATGTAATTTTCTAAAACTAATGATAATGTATTACACTTATTTAGCAGTTTGTAATTTTTCACAGCCACTGTATCCACTGGGTATCACAACCACCCAATGAGGTAAAACAGTGATTGCCCATCCCCATTTTACAGATAACTGGAGACCAGACAGAGTAAGTGAATAGCTCAAGGTCACACAGCTACTGTCAGTGTTGTGAATTCCCAGGCCAGTGTGTTCCTTTGCTAGGATAATGTGCTTAAAACAGGATCATCAAATCTTATCCAGATAACATAAATCCAGTAATCTTCAAAGTTAGAATGGAAAAGTAAATATTATTTCAAATTTACTTTGCTAGGTGAAAGCATTGATTTTACACTGGCCTAGCAGCTTTCATTTTTTTTAAATAATTATCTTAGTTTAGCAGCTTCTAGAACTCTAACTGCCAAAAGTATTCCAAAACTTTCAGAAAGTAAATGAAAAACTAAAACAAAAAGCTTGTTCACGACACAAACCTAAACAGTAATCGTCAGCAGAGCAAGACTTAAAGATGACTCAAATGCCTTAAAAACTGGGAATGAACAGAGACAATGATAATGTTAATTACAGTCCTTAAATTCTTAAGGATATTGGCACATTCATAGAAAGGCAGATGTGAACAAAGACAACCTCCAACCATGCTAATATGCTCTCTTAAGCATAAAATAAATGAAATAAAAACTCTGCCAACAATCTCACAATGATGTAAAAGCCTAATTCAATCTTTCTGGGGTTGAACATGGAGCAGGGTTGTTTCAAAATGAAGAATTAGAAATTTTGTTTACTCTACAAAATTCGTAATGCTGATCTCTTTGCACAATGTAAATATGAAGATAAATCTCAATAAAACCATCTGCAACTTACTGTCTCTAAATCTCTGATAAGGCCATTCCTCAATCCTAACTGCTCCCTCCACACACACACCCCCACCCCGTGTAAATGCGACACACACACACACACACACAGGCCTCATATAGAGGCCTCTTGCCTTTTTCTCCAACAACTAGGACCTTTGTTCCGAGCGTCGGTTTTTTGCCCCACTCAATAGCTCTTTCAACTTTCTACCCTATATTTTTTGTTTTGTTTAGATTTTAGAGAGGAGATCCTCAGCCTCCACTTCCTGGGTCTTTAAAAAATGAAATGCCAAAAATATCTAGAGAGAGACTGGAGAGGAATACAAAGTTGAACAGAGCACCTAAGGGCCTACAAAACGGAGTAGAGCCCGGGGATCGGGTGATTTGGCAAGCCGGGCCGGAACCGGGGAAGGCCGACTAGGAGAGGAGACAGCAGGGGAGCAGTTAGACGGCCACTCGGAACACGTTCACTGCGCTACTAAACGTACCCCCCGCGCCCCTCCCGCACGAACGTTTCCTCACTGCCACAGTCCCTCCTTCAATTAACTAACGAAGCAATTAAACTATACCCACCGCCAGACACGACGCTTAAGCCAACCGTCCCCAAAGTAAAACGGCGTTATCAGAGGCCAACCAACCTGTCCTAAGGGTTTGGGAGCAGCCCCTTCCGTTCTCTCCTTACCGCACAAGGGTAACCAATTCCCCTCCTGTCCCCCCAGCCGTTCAAACGTGTTATTTCCTCCCGACTCGCCTGTGCTTTTAAATCTTTATTTTCTCCCCTGTGGCAAATTGAGGATTTCTGTTCTTCTGAGGAAGGAAGCGCCGCGAAGGACAGGATTGGGGATTTTCCAGCCTTCGTTATCTGAACTCCCCTCTAACTTGTTTCTAAACTAAAAACCCCACTCACTATGGAGGAGGATGGGGGAGAGGGTGGACTGAATGGGCAAACGATATAATGGGTTTTATGTAATCCACATATAAATAAATTAATCGCCTGACTCGCTTTGAATACTAATACGATTGGAGTGACAATTGGCCCACCTCCCTCCCAAGTCCCGGACCCCCACCCCCCATTTCCATTTGGATCTATTCAGAAGCATGCTCTGCTCCTCTCAGCCAAGTTTCTCGGCCTCTTCTCCAGCCCCGCTTCATGCCCGTCTCGTCGTCATCCTCTCAGCCTCAACTTGCCACGGCCGAAGACACAGCCCGGCGCAGACCCCGGCTCCGGCCTCGCCCGCCCACAACCCTCCCCCTTGGCAGGAAACCCCTTACTGCGGTCTAAAGTCACTCCGGCCTCTCCCTCCTCTGACCCTCGCTTCCCACAACTGTTGTCACTCGAGCTGCTCCCTAGTTTCCATTTCCGGGCCGTCCCCGGCCCTGGAGCCTCTCCTCTCCCGGTTTCCGGGCCCCCCATCCCATTTCCGGGGAACCCTTGCCGTCTCCACACCCCCCACCTGCACTTCCGGCCCCCCACTTTCTCGCTTCCTAGACGCCCTCCAAGCTCCAAAGCCCACTTCCGTCCCCCCCCCCGGCCACCACCGGGCTCCCCAAGACCTGCACGCCTTACCCCGGTTCCGTGAAGGGCCCTCCTCATCGCNCAACACCCTCCGGGAACTACTTTGCCCGCCGCCTCCAGCTGACGGGCTAGTCCGCGGTAAGGGCCCGCTGCCTACTCGCAGCCCATCACATCGCCCCTCCCTCCCCCACCGCCCGGCGTGACTCTCCCAGCGGCCTGAGATCTCCTCCAGATCCCTTCGAGGGACCAGGAAGGGGAATGTGGAACTCCGCTTGGTATCCCTCCGCCGGGGTCACCCCCTCCCCTCCGTGGCAGCAGGAACTAATTCCCCTTCGGGTCACCGGGGACCTGAGAGGGGGGAATTTCACGGATCAGTGTTCCCTCTGACTCTTGGGAGAAGGGGCGCTAACCCAAAGGAAGAAACCCTCTGCTAGCTCAAAAGCGGGGTTCGATTTAAACTAGGGCTTTGGCCCCATGACCCCAATCAAGCCCCGCCCCTTCCTGGTTGTCTTAGCGACGGCGGTGGCGTCCCAAGATGGCGTCGTGGCTGCCGGAGACTCTGTTCGAAATTGTAGGACAAGGCCCAGCGCCGAGCAAAGACTATTACCAGTTATTGGTCACCCGGTCCCAGGCAAGTGTGAGGCGCGGTTTACCCTCTCTAAGCTCCCTGCCGCCCCGGGGGAGCGCGGAACGCGAGCCCCGCTAGGCCGCGAGCCACTGTGGCCCGCCGGAAGCGTCCGGTCCCCGCTCCGGGCCGGGAGATTTCCCTCGTCACCTCGGCCTTCTCGGCCGGCTCCTCCGTAGCCCGCGTGTCGCCTCCCTGCCCGAGGCCGGCGCGTCCCTGGCGAGCTTTCCTGCCTCCCCACATCGCCTCCCGCTCCCTTCCTGCGCCCGAGGGTGCCTACCCGCAGAGTTCCCTCCGCGCGAAGAGAAAAACAGGCGTCCCGGGCTTGCGTGCCGCCTCACCTCAGCGTGGGAAGGAGAGAAAGAAAGACTCAGCCAAGTGTCCCGAGGAGGAGCCGGCAGGGGAGGGGAGAGAGGGAAGATCTCTTTTCCAGGGTAGGACTTAATCACGGGGGATGTTTTCAGATCTCCTTGTGGTCTTGACCGGTCCCCCGACCACATCAAAACTTCCTTGTTTCTAGTAGGAATTGATCGTTGAGCGCTTTCCCCTTACCTTTTTGGAGCCCCTTCTATCCCATTGAAAGGGTGCGGGGGGTGGTACAAAAATGTTTCAGCTGCTCGGCGCGTCAGCCCCACCCATAATGACATCTGCTCCACAACAATAAGGCCGAGGATTATGTTATCGCTGGAGTGAAGTAACCGTCAGCCTATTTTTGTGGCTACTTGAGCTATTTAAGGTGGGCTTTGGGATGATTTATTGTGCCCATGAAATGATCGAGTTGAACTGGGCCTCCCCTCGGAACACGTTTTCTGATTCCGGACTGAACTTAAGCCTGTCGCTGAGCTAAAGCACCTTGTACTTTAATAGATGGTATTTCTATAGAACGACATTTAGAACTTTGTGTATATTTGTTTTGGGGTAGATCTTGAATATTGCAGCCGTTTTCCCGTGAGCCCTTAAGTAGGGAGAGAATGCTTTTTTCTACTTCAAGAGCATCTTTCAAAGTAAAACTAATGTATGTTTTATTTTTTAAACTTGAAATGTATAAATATTGCAAGTATAGTATCAGTAATAAAAGCGTGATAGCCTATCAAACTTAAATATTTAATTGAACATTGTGGGGGGCGAATTTTTACACATTTAATTAGAAAATTTCTTAAAAGCGGAAATTCACTTTTTTGTACATTGTAGGATATTCCATTTGTTGTAAGAGGTATGATCCTAACCGTTTCTAACTTTCTAACATTAGTGATCGAAAACAATAACATTTTACCATACTTTTTTATTTTCATCTACCTCACGTAAGTTAAAATGTTTACAGTCTTTTCCATAATTTGTCTTTAAAAAATTTTTTTTGAGATTGTCATTTTCTGAAAGGTCTGGGTATTACAAGTGTGTATAATGTTGTAAGCCTCAACAAGCGAATATTTGTTTACTTTTTTATTTTAGTAAATTAACCATTAAAAGTGCTCCGGGCATTAGTTTTCCCCAGGAATGCTTCCCTTGTTGATTTTCAGACTTCGCTCTGTAGTCTAACTTAGGCACACGTCTGTGTTTTACCAAATCCCCCTCCCCCCACACAAGTATTCTTAATTTTTTCTCTTTCCTTCTTTCTTTTTTTTTTTCTAACAGATCAAAACTGATTTTTATTTCAGGCCCTCTCTTCCTGTCAATTGCGTCTATATAAAATCCTTTTCAAGCTGATCCATTTTCCTTTTTAAGCAGATGGAATATATCCACTGTAGTTCTACCAGTGAGAGTTAATCTTGAATCTGATTAATTCACTCTCTTTTTAAAGTAAAATTTGTTGTAAAAAATAGTAAGCCAAAAAAATAGTCTTTTCAGTCAACCGTCTTGAGAATATGCTATTTTCTAACCACAGGATAATTTTTCTAAGTCTCAGCACAGGAAACCAAACATCCACTAAGAGGTGGTCTGACATAAATAAGTACTAAGAGACTAGAATTAAAATGTGTTCTATAAGATGGACTTTTTCTGGAGTGACTTTCTAAAAATTTTTCCTTTCTCTTTTCATCCTTTATTTCCAAAAATATTGTTTATTATTCAAAATAGCCCCAGATTTAGATAGATCTTTCTTTCCCTCTGATTCTCTTTTTTATTTTTCACTGCTTTTGTTTTTATTGACTTTAAATTCAAATGACTGCACATCTGACACAGATTTGAGGACAGGTATCTCTCTCATTAGGGTCATACCACCACAGTTGGTATAGCACAGAATGTAAATGTTGTACATAAATATTTTCTTTAATTTCTTGCTGATACAGTAACATTAAATATATATTTTTATGTTTAGAGAGGCATTCCCAGTTAACCACTTGATGCCACGATTTTTTTGGTTTTTTCCCAAGAAAGGAACTTACAGAATATAGCTTGTGGTCAATATGGCTTCTCAAATTCAACCTTTTTTTTTTTTTAATGTCTATTTATTCTGAGAAAGAGAAAGAGCAAGCAGGGAGTGCAAGTTGGGGAAGGGTGGGTGGGGGGAGAGAGAGAGAGAGAGAGAGAGAGAGAGAGAGAATCCCAAGCAGCCTCTGCACTGACAGCACAGTCCCCAGTGCATGGCTCAGTCTTACAAACTGAGAAATCATGACCTGAGCCAAAATCAAGAGTCAGTCGCTTAACCTACTGAACCACCAGGCACCCTTCAAATTTTATCTTTATAATTATCTGAAGGCTTAGAAAAATCAATGCACTGCTTTCTAAATCAAAGATTTCTATTTTCACTCTAGTTTTAGTAGTATATATATTTTCTTACATTGGTTTCTAACTCTTTGAAAACTAGTAGATTAATAGTAAGTTAGAGCTGGAAAGAACCTTGAATGTCTTTTAAGCAAGGGATATTCCATACTTCTAAGAAATCTTAAATTGAGACCCTTAATTGTAATCAGCAAGTTTATTTGGCATTTCTATGGGGATGCAAAATATCAGATTTCTGCCTTCAAAGAATTCATCTTTCATTGCACCAATATGTATTAAGCACCTTTTAAAGTTTATTTATTTATTTTAAGAGAGAGAGAGAGAGAATCCCAAGCAGCCTTGGTGCTCAGCACAGTGCATGAACTGTGAGATCCAGACCTGAGCTGAAATCAAGAGTCTGATGTTGAACTGACTGAGCCACACAGGTGCCCAAGCACCTTTTATATGCCAGGTACTGCTCTAAATGCTGGGGAAACATCAGTGAACCAAACAAAAATCCCTCTTCTCTGGAGCATATAATCTAGGTGGGAGAATACAGTTAGTGATTTGATTTATATAAACACTGAAACAGTTTTTTTAAGAGCAGAGGAAGTTCATCGCCAAGTTAATGAATAGCACAAATGCTTTGAAATCTGAGTCCAGGGACACCAGGGTGGCTCAGTCGGTTGAGTATCCGATATCGGCTCAGGTCATGATCTTGAGGTTCATGATTTCGAGCCCCTTGTCAGGCTCTGTGCTGACAGCTCAGAGTCTAGAACCTGCTTTGGATTCTGTGTCTCCCTGGCTCTCTGCCCCTCCCTCGTTCACACTGTGTATGTGTGTGTGTGTGTGTGTGTGTCTCAAAAATAAACATTAAAAAAATTTTAACTAAACTGTGAGTTCAGGGGAAGCAAAAATCACTTAGGACCAGGAGGCTACTATTATCAATATTTTACCATTGAAATTCTATCTTCTTCATTCTCTGGAAATGGAAGTATTGTTTAAGATGGTCATAACGAGTGGCTTAGGTTTAATGTGACAAATACTGAAAAACTGCTGGAAACAGTAACTACATGCTAAGTAGATGAGAATTGGCAGATACTGGCCCCTTGTATCTGCTGGGCGGCTGTCCCTGGAGCACCAACATGTGATAGTCACCCTAGCAAATGAAAAGAGGAAGAGTTGCATAATGGATTACCTTAATTTACCTATTTTACTCCCTCCTAAAAAACTCCAATAAGATACCTAAAGTAAAGTCATCAGAAAAAAAATTCCAAAACCTCATTCGCCAAAAATAACCAATATATTTTTTAATGTTTTATTTTTTCTTGAGAGAGAGAGAGAGAGCAGTGTGAGCAGGGAGGGTCAGAGAGAGAGGGAGACAGAATCCGAAACAGGCTCCAGGCTCTGAGCTAGCTGTTAGCACAGAGCCCGCGGGGCTCGAACCCACAAACCATGAGATCATGCCCTGAGCTGAAGTCAGACGTTTAACCGACTGAGCCACCCAGGTGCCCCCAAAATAACCAATATTTTTGACGTGCTTTATAGTTGTAGCACTGACAGACTGAAAACACCTGAGGTCGCATGCCTACCTCTGACAGGAAACTGTCGTCCCCAAAGACTTCTAAAAAGGAATTAAAACTAGACTTGGTGGGGATGCCTGGGTTGCTCAGTTAGTTAAGCTTCGGCCTCATGGTTTCAGCTCAGGTCATGATCTTGTGGTTGTGGGATGGAGCCCCATCTCAGCTCCATGCTGAGCATGGAGCCTGCTTGGGATTCTCTCCCCCACCCTTGCCTCTTCCCCCCCCCCACAGGCTCTCTCAAAATCAATTAATTAATTAAATAATAAAAAAAATAACTAGACTTGGTGGCTAATGTTTAGACTTTGCAACAAAGAATCCTGCTGGTATCCATTCAAACTACACAGCAAATTTAAAGTGCAGCCTACTAAAAATGTTAATGCATACACCCTTTGACCCTGCAGATCCATTTCTAGGATTTTCTACACAAAATTGCTTTCACATAAGTACTAGGATCTGTGAGCAAGAAGCTCACCAGAGTAAAATAATTGTAAAAACATCTTTCCATTAGTGGAAATTTGGTTAAACTGTGAATCATTCACACCATAGAATACTCTGCAACCTTTCAAAACACAACGTGCCGGATCTCTTTAGTAGACCAAACCTTAAGCCAGAAAAGCAAGTTGCTGGGTTAAACATATTATGAACCCATTTGAAAAAACAACCACCACAGTTTTATTTTGTTTTAAATAAATGTTAATAGCATTTAAATAAGTGTTAGAGGAAACATCTGAAATGCATCANACATTCTGAGGATGGGATTAGAGATTCCTTTCACTTTCTGCATTATGTATTTTTTAATGCTTTATTTTTTGGGGGGGGAGAATGAGGGGGGGAGGGGCAGAGAGAGAGGGAGACATAATCTGAAGCAAGCTCCAGGCTCTGAGCTGTCGGCCCAGAGCCCAATGTGGGGCCCAAACTCAGGAACTGCGAGATCATGCCCTGAGCTGAAGTCGGACACTCAGCCCGGTGAGGCACCCAGGCGCCTCTGCATTATGTATTTTTGAAAGATCGGAGTTTTTGTACAATGAGTGTTTATTTTTATAATCAGAAAAGCAGTAAAAATGAAAATGGAAGTGTATAACACTTCCTGCTCTGTACGTCAGTCCACCTGCTGCATCAATACCGCCTTTGCGCCGCCTCCCACCTTAAATAATGAGCAGTGTTAATAACTGTGTCACCAGATTGTACTGATGGTGGGGATGCTAATTCAACAAGTTTTGAGGGTGCAAATGGGTTAATGGCCACTTAGGAAATTTTAAGGTCTAGAAACTTATGATAGTACATTTTTTTGCTTTTTTTAGTTTTTTAATGTAGGTGATAATTACGTTTGAGAAAGTGCAACATTGTCCTCTGGCTTTGTTGGGGATGACATAGTACTATTGAGCTAAAAAGGAGACATGGAGAAGAAAATAAGGCAGAGGTGGTCCACTGAATAGATTTATATGACCCCACCTCATAAAGCTTAAAGAACAGAACTTCTCAAGTAATTTAAAATTATATTTTAACTAGGGACACCTGACTGGCTCAGTGGGTGGTACGTGCTACTTTTGATCTCAGGGCTGTGGATTCAAGCCCCATGTTGGGTAGAGAGATTACTTTAAAAAAAAAAAAGCCTTTAATTTTTTTAAATTAAAAAAAAGTTTTTATGGCTTTATCTTATTTTGAGAGACAGAGAGTGAGTGGGAGAGGGTCAGAGAGAGAGGGAGACACAGAATCTGAAGCAGGCTCCAGGCTCTGAGCTGTCAGCACAGAACCTGACATGGGGCTGGAACCCACAGACTGTGAGATCACGACCTGAGCCAAAGTCGGACGCTTAACCGACTGAGCCACCCAGGCGCCCCCAAAATAAAACCTTTTAAATAAACAGAAGTATATTAACTAGATACCAGGTTGCACAGTCAACTTGTTATCATGATGGCATTTTCCCAGAGGCCCAGGAACCCCTAATCATGCCTTACTCTAGCCCTGCTTCCCACATAAGGTCCCCAAGAATCACATCCCTGGAGAAGATAAAGCAGAGGGGAGTAAATGTACATTCCCCATTTGCTTCTGGTTACTCTTTCCTTGTCCCTAAGGGAACGTCTCCCACTGATGGACCGACATCCTGCCATTATCTGTGACATCAAGCTATCGCACCCATTCTGCCCAGTGGCCACCAGCCACAGCCAAAACGTTTCCAAGCAGAACTGCCGTTCAAAGCCCCTCGTTCTTCCCTCCACTCTTAAGTACAGGCTTTTTCCCTTCTTCACTCTTAGAGCTTCCAGGCCCGCCCCTGCAGTGTTTTAGTTTTCCCTCCTCCTCCTGACCCGCAGTGACCTGCCCCTGCAGTGAGCACCCTGCCCCGCCCCACGGGTTCCGCCAGGTGTTCACGCCTCCTCCACTAGCAAGTCATTCCGCCCACCTGACGCGCTTCAGAAAAATGATTCCATCCCGTGACACCCCGGGATGTACCCAATTCGAGTTGTAAAGTGGCTTTCCATCAGAAATTGAGATTCCCTTTAATTTTTCAAAGTGGCATGTGGCTCTTTTTGGAGAGGGGGGGATAAAATAATACAAATAAGGTGGTTACATTCTTAAAAATCACAATATTCAGCGCCTTACCATGTTATAAGCCAGTTGTCAAGTGACTCCAAAACCCTCATTTCAGAATTAGATGACGGCCCGACAGAGTGCCAGGATCATATCTTTTCTCAGGTAAATCGTTCATTCAGCACCTATGAGCACCTACACATTCTGGACAGTTAATTTGGTCTCACCCTCCACTGACACAGATTTGTCTCCTAATTATATGGGCCAGTAGAGCACTTAATTGGGAGTCACTGAGTCATGGATTCTTTTATTCCTCCTGCTAACCTGCAAGCTCTTGACCTGGGGCAAGACACTTCATTTGTCTGGGCCCCAGCAGCCTCATCAATGTTTTAAGGTTACTAGCCCAAGAGATCACGAAGGTTTATTCTTTTTCTAAAACGCTATTTTGCATGAAAGTAGTATTTCACCCTGGAAGAAGCACTAGACTTTTTTTTTTTTTTTAAGAAAAAGTAGATTTGCATTAAAGATTCTGTATTAGTAGCTGTGTGACCTGGTATAAGTCTTCACCTGCCTGAGGTTCCATTTCTTCACCTGTAAAATGAACCTTTCCACTCTTGTCTATTTCACGGATAGAGGAAAAACCAGATCTATATATAAAGCACTCCAGGCCAGTGTTTTTCAAAGAGAGGTTGTATGATCAAATAAGATCGGAAAATCCTGGCTTAAACACAGTCTATTTGCTTCTCTTCTCCGGAATTTGTCAGAGCCTTTAAAATCTTGCTGTCCACCCTGCATTTCTCAAGAGGAGACCGTACCAGGGAGCTTGTCCTATAGGCTTGTGACGGTGAAACCCTTTTTTACTCTGAGCATCTCAGAAACTGAGGTTCAGGGGAATATTGACGGCAAAATACCCACCAGCGTGCCTGGTACAGAGCAACAACGACTGAAGAAATGTTTTAAGTATCGTGTCGTCTTATTCCAATGCCAAGCCAGCCAAATTTTACCTTTTCCATAAAAGGGTTATAGTAACTCTTTACTCACCTCCTATTTTATTTTTATTTTTACAATTAGCTGATGTTTCCACAAAGTACCTGTTGGTGTTTTGATTGGGATTGCAGTGACTATATAGCTCCATTTGTAGTGAATTGACATCTTAATGATACCAAGTTTCCAATCAACAAATACAGTATATCCTATTTCCTAGAATTTTTTTAGGTACTCTTTCATTTTAGTCAATAATTTCTTATAGTATGGAAATCTTACATATGTTTTGTTAGATTTCTAGGAGGCGTTTGCCTATTTTATTTAAGTTTTATTTCTTCTTAAAATTGTATTTTCTATTTGTAGCTACTAATAAAGAACAATTGATTTGGGGGCGCCTGGGTAGCTCAATCGGTTAAGCGTCCGACTTCAGCTCAGGTCATGATCTCACAGTTCACCAGTTCTAGCCCAGCGTCAGGCTCTGTGCTGACAGCTCAGAGCCTGCTTCAGATTTTGTGTCTTCCTCTCTCTCTACCCCTCCCCCACTTCTCTCCCTCTCTCTCTCTCTCAAAATTAAAAACATTAAAAAATTTTTAATAAGCAAAACAATTGATTTTTATCTGGTGATCTTCCCTTTTAGATTTTCTGACACGTTCTTGTCCTCTGTGAATAGTGACATCTTTCCTCCTTTGTGACCCTCATATCTTATTTGTCCTTACCTTATGACATTGGCTATGACTGCCACTAAAATGCTGAAGAGAGATGAGGACACCAGGCATTCCTGCCTTGTTCTTAGACCTGTGGGGAAGGCTTTCAGCATTTTGCCATAAAGTATGATGTGTGCTGTAGTTTCTTGCAAATCACATTTAAGATACTTCCTTTTATTTCAAGTTTGTTGAAAGTTTCTATTTTGAATGAATAATGAATTACATTAACAAAAAGAAAGGACTTTTGGCTTCATATTCAAGATTGCTATTTTTGTCTAAATTATTTAGGTTATTGTAAACTGAGTGACTGACTCAGGATCACCATGCTTACCATTCCTTAAAGAACACCCATCATTTTGTCATGCTGTCACTGTGCATTTGGCCCCAATCATACGGGTCACTTCCTTTCAGATCCTCACATCCAAATTTTCCCCCTTCTCTGAATCTCATCTGAAATGCCTACGTAGGGGCACTTGGTTGAGCATCTGACTTTGGCTCAGGTCATAATCTCACCATTGGTGGGTTTGAGTCCTGCCTCGGGCTCTACACTGACAGCTCAGAGTCTGGAGCCTGCTTCAGATTCTGTGCCCCCCCCCTCCCCCGCCCCTTTCCTGCTTACACTCGGCGCTCACTCGCTCTCTCTGTCTCTCAAAAATAAATAAATGCTAAAAAAAGAAAAGAAAATGCCCCCTTAACATTTGAGCCTGGGTAGCTCAGTCCATTTACTCAGATTTCTAGATTTCAGATCAGGTCATGATCTCACAGTGCCATGGGATCACCACCCCCACTCCTAACCCCCCACATTGGGCTCTGCCCTCACAGCTAGGCACCCACTTGGGATTCTCTCTCTGTCCCTCCCCTGAGTATGGTTCATGCTTTCTTTCTCTCTCAAAATAAATAAACAAGTAAAATTCCCACTTAACATTTGAAATCAGTGAGGAAATGAAGAACCATTAAATAATATCTTACATGAATTGAAGAGCTAAATGTTATACACACTTTAAACATACACTGTGAAAGTACCATAAGAAAATAAGGGAGAATATTATTTGAATCTGGAGTTAGAGTCTACACAAGACACTAAATCTGGAAGCCAGAAAGGAAAAGAACAGCAGATCAAGTACATTTAAAATAAAGTTTTATGGGCATCTGCCTGGCTCACACAGTAGAGCACATGACTCTTGATCTGAGTGTTGTATGTTTGAGTATACAGATAACTTAAAAAATTTCTTTTAAAGTTTTAATAAAAAATAAAGTTTTGTTTCATGAATAATACTTAAAATTAATAAATTGCCTGGCAGAAAATGTTAGCCGCGTAGTTAGCAGGCAAAGGATTAATATACTCAGTTTCCAAAGATTATTAATTGTACAAATTTGACAAAACTCAGCTTTTGTTTATGAAAAAAAAAACCTCTCAGCAAAGCAGTGTAGAGGGAACATACCTCAAAATAATAAAGGCCATATACTGTATGACAAACCCACAGCTAACATCATACTCAATGGTGATAACTGAAAGTTTTAATTGTAAGATCACAAACAAGACAAGGATGCCCACTCACCACTTTTACTCAACATGGTATTGGAAATCCTAGCTGGAGTAGTTAGGCAAGGAAAAGAAATTAAAAGTTCTGAACTGTAAAGGAACTGTAAAGGAATAAATAAACCTGTCCCTATTTGTAGATGACATAGGAAACTCCGAAGAGTCCATCAGAAAACTGTTAGAACTAGTAAACAAATTCAGGAAAGTTGCAGGATACAAAATCCATACACAAAAGTCTGTTGCATTTACATACACTAATTAATAAAAAACTATCAGAAGAAGAAGTTAAGAAAACAATCCCAGGGTGCCTGGTCGGTTAAGCATCTGTCTCTTGGTTTCGGTTCAGGTCCTGATCTTGCACTTCCGTGAGTTCGAGCCCTGCGTCAGGCTCCACGCTAATGGTGCAAAGCCTGTTTGGGATTCTCTCTCTCCCTCTCTGCCCCTCTCCCTGGCTTGCACTCTCTCTCTTTTTCTCAAAATAAATAAGCTTTAAGAGAAATATTTAAAAATAAAGAAAAACTAAAGAAACAATGTGGGCTTGGCACAAAACTAGACATATAGATCAATGGAACAGAATAGAGAGCCCAGAAATAAACCCACACCTATAGGTCAATTGATTTATGATAAAGGAGCCAAAAATACACACTGGAGAAAGGACAGTTTCCTCAGTAAATGATTCTGGGAAAATTGGAGAGACATGCAAAAGAATGAAAATAGATCACTATCTCATATCATATACAAACTCAGAATGGTCTAAAGACTTGAATATAAGACCTGGGATCATAAAAATCCTGGAAGAAAACATAGGCTAAGCTGCCATAAGTCTTGGGGATGATTTTTTTAAATCTGATACCCAAAGCAAAAGCCACAAAAGCAAAAATATAAACAAGTGGGACTACATCAAACTTAAAGCTTCAGCATAGCAGGGCACCTGGGTGGCTCAGTCCACTAAGCATCCAACTCTTGATTTCGGCTCAGGTCATGATTTCACAGTTCCTGGGTTCAAGCCCTGCACTAGGGTCCACACTGACAGCACAGAGCCTGCTTGGGATTCTCTGTCCCTGCTTTCTCTGCCCCTCTCCAACTTGTGCTCTGTCTCTAAGTAAATAAATAAAAACTTAAAAAACTTCAGCATAGCAAAGGAAGCCATCAACAAAATGAAAAGGCAATATACTGAACAAGTGAAAATATTTGCAAACCATATATCTGAAAGGGACTACTACCCAAAATATATAGAGAACTCCTACAACCTAAAAGCAAAAAACAAAAATAAATCCAATTTTTAAATGGACAAGAGATATGGATAGACATTTTTCCAAGGAAGACATACAGACAGCCAACAGGTACACTAAAAGGTTGACTACATTTAATCAGGGAAATGCAGATGAAAACAATGAGATGTCACCTCACACCTACCCAAATGACTAGTCAAAAAGACAAAAAATAACAAGTGTTGGCAATGATGTGGAGAAAAGGGAACCCTAGTGCACTGTTGGTGACAAGTAAATTGGCACAGCAGCTCTGGAAAACAGTATGGAGATTCTTCAAAAAAAATTAAAAATTGGGGCACCTGGTTGGCTCAGTCAGTTAAGCATCTAACTCTTGATTTCGTCTCAGGTCATGATCTCACGGAGATTGAGCCCCACATCCGGCTGTGCACTGACAGCGTGGAGCCAGTTTAGAATTCTGTCTTCCTATCTCTCTCTGCCCTAGCCTGCTTGGGATTCTGTCTTTCTCGCTCTCTACCCCACCCCCACTCAAAGTAAATAAACTTTTTTTTTAACAAAGAGACTGGGCATTTTTTTCCTTATGTTTATTTATTTTTGAGAGAGAGAGTACATGCGTGCAACTTGAGGAGGAGAAGAGAAAAAGGGAGATGCAGAGTCTGAAGCTGACTCCAAGCTCTGAGCTGTCAGCACCAACCCTGATGTGGGTCTCCAACTTATGAGCTTTGAGATCACAACCTGAGCTAAAGTCGGATGCTTAACTGTCTGAGCCACCCAGGCGCCCCAAAATAAATAAACGTTTTTAAAAATTAAAAATAGAACTACCATATGACCAATCAGTTTCACTTCTGGGTATTTATCCAAGGAAAACAAAAACACTAATTCAAAAAGATATATGTACCCTCATGTTCATTGCAATATTATTTATCATAGCCAAGATAAGTGTCCACCAGTGGATGAATAGACAAAGAAGTTATACACATACACACACACAGAGTAGAATATTTTTCAGCCATAAAAAAAAAAAGAATGAAATCTTTTCAGCACCTTGGTGTCTCAGTCCGTTAAACATCTGACTTTTGATCTCAGCTCAGGTCTTGATCTCAGGGTCATGAGTCAAGTCCCGCATTGGGCTCTGCCTGGGCATGAAGCCTACTTTAAAAAAAAAAAAAAAAAGGAACAAAATCTTGCCATTTGCAACAACATAGATGGGACCCAAAGGATATTATGTTAAATGAAATAAGTCAGAGAAAGACAAAAATACCATATGATTTTTCTTATGCGTGAAATCTAATATATATAATACACACACACACACACACACACACACCCCAAATTCATAGAGAACAGATTAGTGATTGCCAGAGGTAGGGGGTGGGGAATGGGAGAAATGGGTGAACTTTGAATTTGTAAAGAAGTGAGTATGCTAGTATTCTAACATCTCCATAACATTTAGAAATTCTAAATGGCTTATAAGAATATTTAGGGATTTGGAGAGATTGGTGACATTTTTCACTTTCAAAAACCTTCACTGTGAGGGGCACCTGGATGGCTCAGTAAGTTAAGCATTTGACTCTTGATTTCTGCTCACGTCATCTCTCAGTTTCATGAGATCAAACCCCGAGTTGGGCCCTGCACTCTCAGCATAGAGCCTGCTTGGGATTCTCTCTTTCCCTCTCTCTCTGCTCCTCCCCTACGCACATGTTCATGCATTCTCACTCTCTCTCTCAAAATAAATAAGTTTTTTTTAAAGTTATGATTTAATATTGAAATAGATTCCCTGCTTACTTAAGTAAAAGATCAATTTGGTCTCTCTCTCTGTGGATCTCGAAATAAACTCAAAAAAGATTTTTTTAAAACAAAAAAAGAAGCGCCTTGGTGGCACAGTTGGTTAAGCATCGACTCTTGATCTCGGCTCAAGTCATGATCTCACAGTTCATGAGTTCAAGCCCCACATCGGGGTCTCAGCTGATGGTGCACAGCTGGCTTGGGATTCTGTCTCTCCTTTATGCCCTTCCCCTGCTTTTGCACTTGCTCTCTCTCAAAATAAATAAACTTAAAATAATTTTTTAAAAGATGTTAGGTTTTTTTCTTACTATAGGTCTCAATGAACAATTATTCACCTAAGAACCATCTTAAAATCAAATCAAATAAAATTTGCTTGATCCGTCTAAAGCCACCTCTTAATAACAAACCTAATCATTATAATAAAATTAAACATCAGTGAGTGCTTTTAACAGGTGAGGCATTTAATCCTTTAAATAGTCTTACAAAATGGGTACCATTATTATATAGATGAGAAACTGGGATTTAAAGAGCTTAAATGAATTGCCTGGGATCCATACGTTATGACCAAGCAGAGAATAACCTTTAGCCAGCCTTACTTACTTAAGCTTTTTCTAAATGCCACAGCTACATCTCAGTTTAGTTTCTATTTAAAACAACATAAAGAAAAATTTTTCAATGAAAACAATGAATGACTCAGAATGATTCAGAGATTAATATGCAATAAATTACTCTTGAAATATTCCTTCCCTTCAAGTTGCTACTTCAAAATAAAGAACCACA
Organism: Crocuta crocuta; assembly: GCF_008692635.1. Taxonomy (NCBI): domain Eukaryota; kingdom Metazoa; phylum Chordata; class Mammalia; order Carnivora; family Hyaenidae; genus Crocuta; species Crocuta crocuta. The sequence continues at coordinate 2,367,334 of NW_027529538.1, forward strand.
TCCTTGACCCCACATTCCTTTTATTTACAAAGAGAGAGAGAGAGAATGTTAAGCAGGCTCCATGCTCAGCCCAGAGCCCAACATGGACCTCAATCTCACACCCCTAGGATCAAACCTGATTTGATTTTATTTGAACCTGATTCAAAATCAAGAGTTCGATGCTTAGCTAACCTACTGAGCCACCCAGGCATCCCCACATCCCTTTCTATCATCTCTTCCTCTTTTCCTTCACAGAGTACTCACTGCCTCTATGACCTTTTCTCTCATTCATTCCTTAAGACAACTCCTACCTCCCTCTTACTCCTGGTATGTTACTCAGTAACACTAGAATTGTTAAATCTAAAGGATATCTTATGACCTTAGCATACTTGACATTTCATGCTGTTAATCAGCCTTTTCTTGAAATGCTTCCCATTGTTATAGCCCATGGATTCTTCTTTCTCAGTTTCTTCTAGGTTTATGACAACTCAAGTGCTGCTTGCCTTCATGACCACATTAACCTGTTGCTATTTCTAAAACCTATATTTGTGCCTGAGCTTTTCTCAATCTATTCTTCCTTTAAAAAAAAAAAAAAAGCAAGGTAATTGGGGTGGGTCCTAATTCAATATGGCAGATGTCCTTATAAGACATTAGGACATAGACTGAATAGACAGGAGACCATGTGAAGACATGGGAAGGAACTAGCCATTTACAAGCCAAGGAGAAAGTCTTCAGAAGAAGCCAACCCTGCCAACTCCTTCAGTTCTACCTTCCAGAACTATGAGAAAATAAATGGGTGTTTAAGTCATCCAGTCTGGAGGACTCTGTTTGGACAGCTCTAGCAGAATAATTTTCTAAAGTTAAAGAGTGACCTGAATTAAAGTTGTTTTTTGGTTTTTGTTTTTGTTTTTATTTGTTTTTAAACAGATAAGTGAATACTCATGAAGAGAAAAAAGCCTTGTCAGACTCCTGCATTATAACCTTGAAAGGGGGATTTGGAAAACTTGATGCAGTCTATTTTTGACTTTAACATGTCTAAAATTATATTCTATAGGAAACACCCATTTATTAGGGAATCCAATTACAACCATCCTTTAAAGGCTTACTGGACAGAGGACCAACCTCAGAGCATAGTTATGAAAATACGTACTGACTTGGAGAATTGGGGGTGGGGGGGTAGGACAAAGTGACCAATAACCTAGAGGGGAAAAAAGAAGAGGGGCACCTGGGTGGCTCAGTCGGTTAAGTGTCCAGCTCTTGATTTTGGCTCAGATCATGATCTCACAGCTCGTGAGATCGAGACCTTTATCCCTTTGCTGTCAGCACAGAGCCCACTTGAGATTTTTTTTCTTTCCCTCTCTCTCTGCCCCTCCCCCGCTATCATGTGTTCTCTCTTCTTCTCTCTCTCTCTCAAAATAAACATTTTAAAAAGAAGAAGAAAAAGAAACATACCCATTACATTTGCTTTAAAAGCCATTTGCCAAAATGGTTTAGGTGTTAGAGGATAGGATCAGCATTATTAATGGAGATTCCTTACCAATGTGGACAAATGGTAAAAGATCCACAGAATTTTGATTAAGAGTGTCAAGTACTTGGGGCAGAACAGTAATGACTAAAAGGAAATCCTTGCTCTGTAATCTTGCTCAGTCTGGCTGGTGAATATTTTAGGAGTGATTATCAAGCACTGAAATAAGAAAGTAATCGTGCAAGAGGGGGAGGCACCATAATGAGAGGCAGGAATAGAAGTGCAGAAATCAGCAACCATAAGTTCATTCTGCAGTTACACTTACCACTAGCCAGTCCCTGGGCCCCATTTCTAAGCTCTGGATTCTAAAGAATGTAGAAGACTTACAATTTTGTAGTAAAGAGAAAGATCATTAGGAAATAGGACCTGTGCAAATAGGTTAGAATAATTATATGATTATTTAATAGTACTTTTTTTAAAGAATGGTTTCATCATAACTGATGATAATCAGCTATTCTCCATTTACTCAGCAGGGCTCAAAATGAGAAGAATGAGCCCCCACTGCAGTGTGTGGGATTTAGGTTAAACATAGGGAAGAACTGGCTCAGTGGGATGAATGACTACGAAAGGATATGGAATTTCCTACGTGGGAGAGCTTTCAAAATAGTCAAACTTGACTATTGACACTTGGCAAATCTCAAGGCAAAAAAAAAAAAAAAATGCAAATTAATAAGAAAAATGGGCAAAGAACATGAAGAAACCATTACCTGAAGAAATACACAACTAATAAACATGAAAAGATGCTTAGTCTTACTAGTGATTAAGGAAGTACAATTTAAAACCACAAGAGAGGGGCTCCTGGCTGGAGCATGCAACTCTTGATCTCAAGATGGTGAGTTCAAGCCCCACGTTGGGCATGGAGCCGCCTTTTAAAAAAATTTAAAAAATAAAACCACAAGATAGAAATTTTTCTACTGGCAAACAATTGATACTATCCAGATTGGCAAAGCTCTGAAAGGGCCTCTTTCAGTGTCTGCTTCACACCAAGTCTTGGACATGCCAACAGTGCAGCGATGCGTTCCTGTCCCTCAGGAAGTTTGCAGTCTAGTGGGGAGACCGACAGATGACAACAAGGTCACGCACAGCAGCGATCTGAGCTGCCTGGTGAGGGAATTGGAGGGAATTCTGAGAAGTCAGCACATCAGGGAGGACTCAGAAAGACTAGATGTGAGCTGACACCGAGACAGAAAAACTAGGGATGGACCTTTGCGCCAAAGAAGTGTGAGCACAGAGCTTGTTCCGGGGCGAGTCCTAAGTATTGTGTTTTTGCAGGATGTGTGAAGCTGAGTGCCAGGACCACTGAGCCGCAGCCAGGAGCAGCTCAGGAAGTTTCTGACAAAACCAAGCATTAAGACTTAATACAGCCCAGGGCACCTGGCTGGCTCAGTGTGTAGAGCCTGTAACTCTTGATCTTAGGGTTGTGAGTTCAAGTCTCATGTTGGATGTAGAGATTACTTAAAAAAATAAAATCTTGGGGCGCCTGGGTGGCTTAGTTGGTTAAGCGTCCCGACTTTCACTTAGGTCATGATCTCGTGGTTCGTGGGTTCGAGCCCCGCGTTGGGCTCTGTGCTGACTGCCAGCTCAGAGCCTGGAGCCTGTTTCAGTCTGTGACTCCCTCTCTCTCTGACCCTCCCCTGCTCATGCTGTCTCTCTCTCTCTCTCCTAGAAATAAATAAAACATTAAATAAATAAATAAATAAAATCTTAAAAAAAAGAAGAAGAAGACTTGATACAGCCAATCAGTGGTTTTCAGATTACCTACCCTTGGTTTTGCAAATAAATGTACCTCTGAGGTTCCACAAGCATTGTATTCAAATAACCTCTTTGGAAATATTTTTCCCCAATTTAAAACTTGTTATACAAAAGAAACACCTACACCCTCAAATATTTTATATACCAAGTTTTAATGCCTTAACTTGTGCGTCCAAAATCTAGATGAACATGTTTTTGGTGTGGGCCAGAGGAAAGCATCTATCATCGCTGTGAACACAGTAGAATTTCTTACAAATGTGTCATTGTTTCAAGAGGTTGAGCTCTAACCAACCCTCTTTGGATTCATGCCTGTACAAGGCAGGTAGAAGCTCAGCTTTACCAGCTCAGCACAGAATCTTGGAACTGAGAATTCACAAAAACACACTGACCACCTTGTGATAATAACACTCAGGTACAGAGAATTTTAACACATAGTAAGTCATTTTCAATTATTTTTGTCTAAATTTGGTATCTGTGAGGAAGAGACAAGAATCTGGCAGATGCTGTTAATGATTCAACTCTGAAACAAAATTCTTACTGCTTATATTTATGGGTCTTCTGGATCCTTTGAGTTGAAGGCTATCCCAAAATCCTCAACATGAATTTTTAAATTTTTTATAATTCATTTATTTAACAATGTTTGAGTGCTTTCTGTGTACAGGATGCTACTGGTTGCTGTGCCAAGCTCTAAGGTTACAGTGGGGAGCAGAAGTTCATGTTCTCTGCCCTCACGGAGCTAAATGCTGATCATATAAACACATAAGCCAAATTAAGATGGGAACCAAAGAAGATGTCAACCATGGCAAGTGCTGTCAAGGACCAACACTTAAATGCTCAAGAATGCGGCCTGGTCAGGGAGGTCAGGGAAAGCTCTCTGGAGGAAGTGAAGCTTGATCTGCCATCTGGAAGACTGGGTGAATAATAAGAAGGCCAGTGCAGCTAGAATGCAGAGAACAGAGTGCTGAAGCCATGTAGAGTAGTGAACATCAGGAGCGCCATTGATTTTTAAGAGCATTGTCATGATTCGGAGAGAACCAGACGCCATTAAGGTGGCTGGCGTACCACATCCAATGATTGCGAGACACACTTGTTTTTACGTCTTAATATCTCCCAAATCAACATTTACTTAGCTTTTTTTTTCTTTCTGCACCATACATGAAATAATGATGCAATTTACAATTGATGGCATTTTAACGAGTTGATGAAATATGTTAATCAGGTTTGCATGTTTAAAAGATCACTAGGATAGAATGTGGAGAACAGATTATGATTGTCTGCATGGATCAGGGTTTTCTTTTTATTTTATCATCAAATGCAGAAATTAAGTGACTACTCATGCTAACACTAACCTTCATCTATATTTCACTGCCTAATTTCAAAGAGCTGTTTTTAGAATAGTTTCTTTGTTCTTGCTAACTTGATAATATTATTAATCTAAATTTAAAAAGAACTAACTTCAGGGGTGTCTGGGTAGCTCAGTTGGTTAAGCATCTGACTCTTGGTTTCGGCTCAAGTCATGATTTCACAGTCGTGAGATCTAGCCCCGCACTGTCAGCACAGAGCTTGCTGGGGATTCTCTCTCTCCCTCTTTCTCTCTCTCTCTCTCTCTCTCTCTGCCTCTCCCCACACACATGTGCACTCTAGCTTAAAAAAAAATTGAACTTAAAAAGAACTATCTTTATCAATAGATAAACATAAATTGGTATAGGTCCACATAAATAGTTATAAATAAAATCTGTACAGAATGTCCCTTAATAAAAGGTTTCTGCTATGAAAAAGTTTGGAAACTCCTATTCTAGGTGATAGGGATGAAGCAAGACTTCTTGCAGAGGAGAATGGCATGAATGCAGCTGCAGTACAGAACTCTGACTCTGGCCCCAGCTGTGTAGACAACACAAGGGAGAGAGAGAAAGCTTCTGTGAGAACGGAAGAGAGACAGGCAGTCTGAAATGGTCTCATTTTCTTCTGAAAGAAGAAAAAACAAAAGATGTAGGTAATACTTTCTACTTCATAATAAGGTTTTAATTTTATGTATACAAATTCTTGACAGTTTCCTTCCTAACTTACGTTATTTTTCTGGTACATTCCTGTAGTTCCAGGAAGAGCCTTTCTCTTCTCTAAAACTATTAAAATGTCTCTTTGGCATGTGTTTTTAAAGGGAGAGGTTGGCATTCAACAGGAAAAAGTTATTTACACATTCATATCCTTTTATGCCAAGCTCCATCTCACTGGCTCCTCCATTACTGTCTTCGACATGGTCACTACTTCCTGCAGTTACACGAGGTTCTCTCTCCCTTGGAGACAGCAGCCATCTTGGCCTTTACACAGGCTCCACATAACACACCCTAGAGGAGCTAAGAACAGTTGGGTGCATTTTTAGTGCTTTTGTATTTTGCCTACTGTATAAAATTTATTTTTCAGAATTAATACACTTTACTTGAGCAGTGACTAAAGAATATAAAAATAAATCAGGGGCGCCTGGATGGGTCAGTCATTTAAGCATCTGACTTCGACTCAGGTCATGATCTCACAGTTCGTGGGTTTGAGCCCCGCGTCAGTCTCTATGCTGACAGCCTAGAGCCTGGAGCCTGCTTCAGATTCTGTGCCTCTCTCTCTGCCCCTACCCTGCTTATAATCTCTCGCTCTCAAAAATAAACATTTTTTTAAAAATCTTTAAAAATTTTTTAAAGTAAATACAGATGAATAAATAAAAATTGTTCTTCAATATTGTCTCTGAATACTGATTTTCCTTTTACCTTTTTTCTTTTTTGGAGGGAGGTTACTAACAGTAAGACTACCATTATAACTAACAACATCTGATGAATCTAGAAAGACTCAGTAAACACATCTTTTTGTTTTTAAAGTTTATTTAGGAGTGCCTTGGGTGGCTCAGTTGGTTGAGTTGACTCTTGGTTTCAGCTTAGGTCATGATCTCAGAGTCATGGGATTGAACCTCTCATCGAGCTTTGCACGCCACTCTGAGTGTGGAACCTGCTTAATATTCTCTTTCCTCTGCCCCTCTCTCCCACTCACTCTCTCTCTAAAACAAACATTATTTATTTACTAATTTATTTAGAGAGAGGGAAAGAGTGGATGAGTGTGAATGGGGAGGGCAGAGAGAGAGAGAGAATCCCAAGCAGGCCCCACTCTGTCAGCACAGAGACCAACATGGGGCTTGATCCTACAAACTGTGAGATCATGACCTGAGCCAAGATCAAAAGTCAGATGCTTAACTGAAAGAGCTACCTAGGAGCCCATACACATCCTTATCATAGTGCTCACTGCTGTGCCCTATGCCTTTTGAGTAAGCCTTGTACATTTGGTCGCAAGTCTGCTGTAATGGTTAGAGGTCTATTTGATTTGTGGGGACATTGGCTGTACAACCCAAGTAGGTTATGTAAGTGTTGTGGTTGAATCTCCCCAAAAGAGATGTTGAAGTCCAAACCCCCATTACCTCAGATAGTAACCTGATTTAGAAAAAGGACTGTTTCAGATATTATTAGTTAAAATGAGGTCATACTGGAGCAGGGTGGACCCTGCTCCAGTATGACCAGTGTCTATAAGAAGACAACCATGTAAAGACATACACAAGCCATGTGATGACCAAAGATTGTCAGCAAAACACAGAAGTTGGAAGAGGCAAGATGGGTGCAAAGAGCAGAGCTCTGTCAGCACCATGATTTCAGACTTCCAGCCTCCAGAACTGTGAGACAATACATTTCTATTGTTGTGAGCCACCCAGTTTGTGGTTCTTTGTTAAAACAGTCGAGGGAAACTAACACAACATGTAAGGATGTTTGCTACCTACCTACTTGACTCACCTGAACATGCCAGTGGGAAAACATAGTTGTCTGGGTAGTCAGTCATTGCATTGCTAAGCCCCGTCTGAGATAAATCCCCATCTGTGTTGTACAGTCTCTGTGTCCCTCCCCTTGCCAGTTAATTGGACCAAGATAGACACATGTCTTTAGACCGTCAAATCCACTGGTTGGCCAGCAACTGTATGATTTGTGTAGCATAGCGTGAAAAGGGGATCCTTCTTTTGAAAATGTGGACAAGAACTTGAAGTGAGATAGCCAATTAGCTGCAGGGAACTGAAATAGAAAATAAAGAGGAAGTTTAGGTGGCCTTTCTGAACCATATGGAAGTTACTGGGCAACAAGAGCAGAAGGGACATGACCATAGGTGGATGTGGTGGCACAAAAGGCGGGGGGGAGGGGGGGATTGTTAGGCATAGTACAGAGCTTGGCTTTGGGGATGTGGCTGAGATGGCATGTTGCCTCTCCACAGCCATTCTCACCCTTTAGAAAAGAACTGAACTTGTAGTTGGGCTTAGAGCTGCCTAGCTAAAGACTGCAGGTCCCACCTCCCTGGCAGCTTAGACCTTGAAGCTAAGCATTCAAGACTTCTGAGAAATTTCCTTAAGGGTGGGATGGTGTGAGGGGACTCTCCAGCTGGCTGCTTGGAAATAAAAACGGAGGCAAGGGGTAGAAAGGATAATGGGAAACACCTCATCCTCACCACCAGCACCACCCATCCGTCTTTACCTTTCCTGACTTACATGTTAGTTAAGTCCTTTGGGACCTAATGCAGTGAGTCTTCATCATGAGGAAGTCCCTGGATAGTGATCATAGGAATCTTGGCAGCTCAGCTGTGCTCCAAAAGCAGGGACCCCACGAGTGGCCTGGTTCTGCTCAGCAGAAGCTCGTCAGGGCTTACCTGCTGCCTACCACGGGACTCAGCCATTCCCTCTCCCTCCTTATCTCTGGGTCTCTGTGTCCTTCCACTTATGCTGCCCCTAACAACTCCTCAGTTCTGGAATTCTAGTTCTGTTCCTCCAGAGAGGGGATCTCCTGTTTTTGTTCAGCTGCTTGTCCCTGTTGAGGAGTCTTTCCCAGTAGGCATCCTCCTTGGCCACGGTCAAGCCTCTGTATTGTGTGTCCTTGGGTCATTTGTTAAGAGCTGATGTTTCTGCCACCAGTATCTGTCTCCCTTCTTATGACAGTGTCCTGATTCTCCTCATCACACCTACTTCGTGTTCATGGCATGTGGTCCAAACAGCTGTACCTGACTGACATCATCAGTGGCCACGGCTATTGAGAAATGGGCTGACAACCCAATTGAAGCCAATTCGAAATTTTGTTTAATGTTTATTTATTATGGAGAGACGGAGACAGAGCATGAGCAGGGGAGGGGCAAAGACAGAGGGAGACAGACACAGAATCCGAAGCAGGATCCAGGCTCTGAGCTGTCAGCACAGAGCCCTATCTGGGGCTCGAACTCACAAACCAGGAGATCATGACCTGAGCCGAAGTCGGATGCTTAACCGACTGAGCCCCCCAGGTGCCCCAATTGAAGCCAATTTGATATTAAAATTGTTAAGGAAGAAGCATTCCCTTCATCTCCGGACTCAGAGCTGTGGTGATATGAGCCTGGAGCTACAAGCAACCATCTTGTCATCACCGAAGAACTGCACACTTGTCACCACCAGGGACAAGCTGCCTGCAGATGCAGCCAATGCAGAGGAGGAAGAAGCCAAGAGGGAAAGAGAGGCCGGGTCTTTGCGGCGTCGGTTGCAGCTTCTGGACCCAGGGGGGACCTATGGCTTTGTAAGCCCAGAAGCTTCTCCTCTTTTTCATTCAAACTAGGTTGACAGGGCATTCCGTCACCTAAAACTGAAAACGTCCTAACTGGTCCAGGTCGGACAGTCACCCCTCTCCAATCTGCAGCAGCGGGGGTAGCAGGCCAGATGTCACTTGCAGAACGAAGTGTGCTCAAGGACGCTCAGCCCCGGAGATGGGGACAGTGGGTTAGACAGGCAGTTCGATGCTTAGCTTCTCTGATATAAATAAAGGTATGCAAGGCAAGCTTAAACGTTTTGAGTTCATAGGGGTGCTCTGGGCCTGGGTGGCTCAGTTGGTTAAGCGTCTGGCTTCAGCTCAGGTCCCAACATCTTGATGTGTGAGTTCGAGCCCCGCCTCAGGCTCTCTGCTGTCAGGACAGAGCCTGCTTGGAATCCTCTGTCCACCCTTCCCTCACTCAAGCACACACATGCTCCCTCTCTCTCTCAAAAATAAATATTAAGAAAAAAGTTTTGAGTTCTTAAATTATGATGGCCATTGTTAGAAGGCTATTGTTATTGTTAAAGCCCTTGAGTAGATATGTGAAGCATACTGGAGTCTTGGCCCCTTGGCAACTTTGCTGGCACGCTCTGGCCGTGTACTTGAACCTAGACAGACTGCTGATGTGGACATTTCCCAAGCTCTTTTCATGAAAACTGCATGAGGTTGTGTGCGATGAATAAAAGGGCCGCCACAGAGTAGTATGTGTTTGCTGAGTTAAATGCTTCCCACCTTTCTTGAAGACAACCTCTCCCACATTCTCCGCACTTAGAAGCCAGCTGTGTTTGAGGAATTAAAGCAAAATCAAAACTAAAATAAAGCTGGCAAACAAAAGACATGTTTGTGTGGACGTTCTAGGAAAATTCCACAAACACTTGAATTTATTTAAAGTTCCATGCATGACTTTCCAGTTGTCTTATAAATATTAAATAGTATTCCAATGAGAAATATAGTGTCAGTCCTTTAAACATGAGGATGTCAAATGAGTTGTTTAAGGCAAAAAGAATTATTTTATTAGTATCTAAAAGTCTAGATTATTACTACTTTAAATATAAAAAATAAAGAGGGGGTGCTTGGCTGGCTAAGTCAAGGGGTTGTGCAACTCTTGATCTCAGGGTTGTGGGTTTGAGCCCCACATTGCATGTGGAAACTACTTTAAAAAATAAAAAAATTAAAAATAAATAAAAAATAAAAAGCAATTTCTGATAGAGGCTAGCAAACTGGTATTTTTTAAGTGTTGACTTATTTTGAGAAAGAAAGTGTGCGCACTCGAGTGTGCCATCAGGGGAGTGGCAAAGAGAGGAAGAGAGAATCCCAAGCAGGCTCTACACTGTCAGCCCCAGTGCTGGGCACTGTGAGATCATGACCTGAGTCGAAATCAAGAGTCAGACACTTAACCAACTGAGCCACCCAGGCAACCCACAAACTGGTATTTTTAAGTATAAGAAAATGAAGAGTTTAGTTAGGCTTATTTGGAAAAGAAGCTTGATAGACCTAGGGATTTGTGAGCTATAATTTGAAATTAGCTAAAGATCATTGTTGGTTTTTTTCAGAGAAAAGTGAAGGAAATTAGTGTGAATGTGGTTTATTACTGTTCTATTTTAGATGAGAAATGGTGAGCAAAATTGAAAAATTGGAATTGACAAAGCCATACATTGGATTGGGGGGGAGGGAAGGGCATGGGCAGTGCGGCGGTAGGGAGACAGCAGTGTGGTAAAAGGGAGTTTATAAAAAAAAATCATAACCAATACTTCCAGTATAACATGGTAGTTATACATGGATTCTATAAGCAGACCACCATTTACTAGCTTTTGGATTGCAAGCAAGTTACTACCCTCTGCCTCAGTTTGTTCTTCTAAAAATGGTCTAAAGGTGCCTGGTTTGCCCATTCGGATGAGCATTCAGCTCTGGATGCTCGGGTTGTGAGCTCCAGCCTCTCGTTGTGTGTAGGAATTATTTAGTCTTTATAAATGAATGAATCAATGAATCAATGAATGAATGAATATTTAATAGGAGCATCTGGCTGACTCACTCAGTGGAGTGTGTGACTTTTGGTCTCAGGATTGTGAGTTGGAGCCCCACGTTGGGTGCAAAGATCACTTAAAAATAATATCTAGGGGCGCCTGGGTAGCTTAGTCGGTTCGCTTAGGTCATGATCTCGCGGTTCGTGGGTTCGGGCCCCGCATCGGGCTCTGTGCTGACTGCCAGCTCAGAGCCTGGAGCCTNGAATGCTACTTATTCCTTATTTTTATGTCAGTTGAATGTACCCTTTTTTAAAAATCTTGGATCGAAGAACACATAGTGTCTGACAGGACCAATGACTCATTTCAGAATTGAAGTCAGATTCTGCCTCCTGAAGTCAGATTCTCTTCCAAACTGTTTTCTATACTCAAGCTGCTGACCCCTCCCTCCTTGACTCAGCCCGCTTCCCCACCCCCACCACCGCCATGTCCCGTCCAGTTGGAAATCCAGTCTGTCCTCCCTTCTTCTCCTGTTCAGCCCTCATTCCCTCGGCACCTCTCCGTCGGTGCCTCCCACCAGGACCACTGTTTCTCCCAGCTGATCTCCCATCCAGCGCCATCCTCCTCCCTGCCCACCAATGCTGGATGAATTCTGCAAACTACTGAGGGGGAAAACACAGCCGATCCTAGTTATTCGTAGTCTGCGTACTTGTGAATTTGCTCGCTAAAATGTACGTGTGGCCCTAGTCATTCTTGAACCTGCGCAGAGCATACGCTGAGTCCACCCACCGGCACGTTCCCAGCTGAGACGGGACCAGGCAACACCTACCTTCATGTTTCAGCTCTCACTGTGTAAACAAGCAAGTGTCCATTTCGTGGTCTATTCAGTGCTATGTTTTTCTTATGTTTGTACTTTTTAATGAGTTTGCTTTTGAAATGGCCCCAAGCGTAGCCCTGGAGGGCTGTCCGGTGCTCCTATGTGCAAGAAGGCTGTGATGTGCCTGGTGCAGAAAATACATGTGTTAGATAAGCTTCGTTCAGACAGGAGTGATCATGCTTTTGGCTGTGAGCTCCATATTAATGAATCAACAGTATATATTAAATAAAGTATCTTTAAACATATACACACATAAAACAAGATTATGTATTGATCAGTTGATCAATATGTGACCAGAGACTCACAGAAACCTACCCTTGTATTTCCCATAGGGCAGTGATTTGGTATTTGCTAATTCAGCGATGGTGGCAACTTTCGAGAACCTAAGTACTGTGAATAGTGAGAATCAGCTGAACATGTACACATCTGTAGACTTTTCTGAATATTTGGTGCTCTGTTTCATTTACGCGATAGTGATCTACACAATCTGGCCCCATTTCCCATTCCTAGCTTGTCTCCTAATACTCTGCCACAAAGTCTCTGTTCCAATGAAATCACATTTTTTTCCCCTGCCCAGAATTCATTTCAGCCACTGCTCTTTCCCCACTACTTCCGTCTCCACATCTGTGGAGGAAGCCACCTGGTGCAAGCAGAAAGAGAGGCACATGACCCATGCCTGGCCAGTCATGATCCCCTCCCCACCTTGCCTCTGCGGGACACATGTGGGTAGTTGACAGACTGGCTGCATGCAATTATTCCCTGAGATTTTCCACCCTCACTTGGGAAGACTTGGTTTCTCATTTCTTGGACGATCCTCAACCTGGATGATATAGGCCTGGAGTTTCTAGCTGCCAGGCTTCTCACTGCATAAGTGACACACATTTACAATAGAAGATAATGAGGCCAACAACAGAGAGGAGCAGAGACAGGAGGAAAGAGAAAGAGCCGATAATCTGATGCTGTCATTTTGCACCCTACCTAGATCCCGTTGTGCCTGGGGCCAGCCACGCCGCTGTCTTTCCAAGTTATATAACCCGACACGACTGCTTTCTTATTTAAACTTCTCCGGATTGAATTTCTGTCCCTTGAGATCAGCAGACCTGAATAATACACCCAGACATTTTTGATCTATCTGGAATGCACTCTAGCACTCTACTCTAAATCACGAGTTTCTCCCTAACTTAGATTTCTTTTTTGTGCAAAATTTAGTGTCCCTGGACTTCCTTCTGTACATTTCCTCTATTGGAGTTTTCAGTTCGGGACTATTCCTGTTTGGGGTAGGTGGTAAAAGAGGAAACTGGGAATTGGGAAGATGGAAAGGAAGGAAGGAAAACAGGAGTAGCAATTTTGCAGTGCAGCCCAAGAGAGAGAAGAGAAGCAGAGAAAGGTAACGCAGCCCTTAGAGCTTCACCTCCATGGGTCATGTAAGATCCACATAGGTGCGGCCAGGTCTCAGTGCTCTGTTGTGTCTAAGACGTGCTGTGAGCCAATCCTGCGCAGTCTTGTTTATGGAGGGCCCATCCTTGTAGACATCATTTCCTCACCTCTGTGCATTGGTCTTTGCTGATGCCATCCTCCACCTGGAGCACGTTCTTAGGTCTACCTTCCTCTCTGCCAGGAATCCCCTAAACTGGGCCTTTGTCAAGGGTAAGTTTGAGGAAAGAGCTTGAGAAATACTAGGTCAAATAAGGTTACCCCCAATTTTTCCTTCTTGAACATCCAAGTGGTTCTGGATAGTGGCAGCCAACAGCATGAAGTCATAAAAGCAAAAATAAATGAATATTTGAATAAGCAGCAAGACACTGAAGAGAATATCTCTACAGGATCAGCAGCAGGGCAACGTCAGTTTCTTAGTCTCTCATTGAGATTGATGGGGGAGACAGAATTTATTTTCTAGCAAACTAGAGATGGTGAATGGAGATTAGCCTTTACTAATGTAAGCTGCATAGACTAAAGGTTGCAAAGACCTAAGATCTATGTTCAGCTTACACATGGTCATGAATCTAGCTCTTAGCATAATGCTGAGTACACAGTGGAAATTCAGTAAACGTTTGTTGGATTAATAAATAGTAACCCTCTTTAATATTTTGGAAGGAAATACAGAACACAAAAAATGGCACAAAACAAAGAAGTGGCCACAAGGTGGGGAGGGGGAGACCGGTAGAGAAGGGTCTTATTGGTGTGTCTATACGACCTGAATCTTTTTTAAAAAAAATGTTTATGGTTTTATTTATTTCTGAGAGACAGAGAGAGACAGCATGAGCAGGGGAAGGTCAGAGAGAGAGGGAGACATAGAATCTGAAACAGGCTCCAGGCTCTGAGCTAGCTGTCAGCACAGAGCCTGACACAGGGCTTGAACCCACAAACCGTGAGATCATGACCTAAGCCAAAGTCAGTTGCTTAATCGACTGAGCTGAGAGCCACCCAGGAGCCCCTATAGGACCTGAATCTTAAAAAAAAAAAAAAAAAAAGGAATAGCTCTTTCCCAGGAATTCTAGGCAGGAGAGATCCACTTTAGCGAATTCACTGCATTGCAAAACTGCAAGTGATGTGTTGAAATGTGAGATATATCAGGATGCATACAAGATGATGCTGATGAAGGTCACTGGCTGGGGGACTACACATGCCACATTCAGAATTTTGACTATGGACAGCCTTTAAAGTATTATGTGGGGGGTCGGGGGGAAGAAAGAGAGAGAGAGAGAGAAAGGGCCATCATATTCACATTAGCATTTTAGTAAGAAGCCCTTGGCTGCCATGTTGAGAGGGTAGCCTGGATTGGTTCAAGCGTGGAGACAGAGAATCATCTTACGAGATTTTATCTTGATCCTCAAGAGCACAGTGGAGATGAAGGGAATGCCAAGAGTTGTTATGGAAGTGAAATTAATAGAATTTGGTCATGAAGTTGGTGTCTTGCTGAGAGAAAGGTAAATGACTCAACCACTGCCACCAAAATAAGGAATGCAGGAGGAAATATTTATAAGAGATGATGAGACCAATTTTTTTATAGTTGTTCTTAACATGCTGGTGGATTACCCCGATGAGTATGTGGAGTGAGCAGCTGGCTAATTTACTAAGACTCTGGAGATGAGGAGTGAAAATACAGATTTTGACTCAGCAGCATTAAAGCTATGGATGAGATTACCTGGAGGGAGGAGAGAAGTCAGCTAAGGACAGAGCTTTACCGCTGAAGCACAAGGCAGAGTAACAGTTATGTCCCTGCATTTGCATGTTCTTTATACTTTTGCAGGGGTTGATATACATCACTGATATTAGTGGTATGAACTAAAATAGGCTATTTAAGAACGGGTTAAATATTTTTCCTTGTGAGTAATAAAATGCTTTGGCAGTGGGAACAGTTGGATAACAGAGTTGGTAAAGACTTGGGAAATGACACCACTTGTGTGATATTGACGGGGATGTAAGTTGGCACATCCTTCCCCGGGACAGAAACTCTTGGCTGTCCCCAATATCCATCTTCCCTTGTTCTCAATAAAAGAATACCTGACTTTTAACCGAACATAAAGGCATCCAAGAAAGAAAAGACTACAGTTCCCAGTCTGCCCTGCAGCTAGGTGTAGCCACATGACCAAATTCTGGCTGAAAGATGTTGCCAGAAGTGGTGAGTGTGACTTTACAGGAGAGTCCTTGGGATCTGACCCTTTTTGTTCCTTCCTCTTTCCTGCTGGCTGGAGTGCAGATTCAATGGCTAGAATTTAAGCAGCTACCTCACACCGTGCTGAAGAAGCCATGTGCTGAAGATGGTGGAGCACCAAAATGGAAGGTGCCTAGTCCCCTGGGTCATGGACTGCCTCTTCTTCTGCATAATCTTCTGTCTCGTGTAAGCCTTCTTGTTGGGTGTCCTCTTGAAGTCAACTGAACTTAGTCCTGACCGATCTGCTTCCCAAGGGCAGTTTAGCAATATTTCGACAAGTAGTGTTGTGTCCTTTACCCTACCACTCCACCTCAGGGAACTGACCTCTACGAGATAATTACACACATTTGAAGTGACACATAAATTGGATAGTCATCACAGCATTGTTTATAATACCAAAAAGTAAGGTGGGGCAAACTGTAAGTCCTTCAAAAGAAAATTGGTTAAGTAGATATGTATACTGCTGTATAAAGGAATACTGTGAAGCCACTAAAGATGATGATGCTTATTTAGATATCACAGGAATCTATGTCTCTGACATAGAGTAAAAGAAGAGTTCACAAAGGAGCATGTTAACCATTATCCCAATTATGTAAAACTAATATATATATACACATCGGCAAACACACAAATCCATCTGTAAATGTTTGTAGAGTCTGAGTAATGTTTGGAGAATGTAAGATACACTTAATGCCTGGAAATGAGATTTTAGATTTTGGTTTCTTTTTAACTTTTCCCTGTGCTTTGTATTATTGGGTGACTTTTTTTGTTTGTTTTAAGTAGGTTCCACGTCCAGTGTGGGCTTGAACCCACGACTGTGAGATTAAGAGTCACATTCTCTACCCACTGAGCTAGACAGGCACCCCCTTTTGTGCGCTGTAGTATTATTTGAACTGTTTACTATCAGCCTTATCATCGTTATAAAAACTAGAAAGGCTTTTTGATGTTTTAAAATGTTCCTTTTAAAAAATTAATATCATTAAGAAAGCAGTGTGCAGAATTATTGCCAGCAAACTGTTCAGGAAGAGGTGTGGCCATTGTTGCTAAAAGCCAGATAAATGAAAACATGCTCCAGGAAAACTGACTCACCTTTTTGTGGTTAGCCCATAGTCAGTGGAGGCATCCTAATTGGCAGATTTTTAAGCTTTCTACTGAAAAAATAATTGGAACTTAGATGATTACCTTAATGGAGAATATATTTTAATTCTTACATTTTACTTTTTATAGATCTGGGGAGTTGAGATGGGGAAAGGAAATACATTTACAGTTTCAGGGTAAACTTCAGTCATTCAAGATACCTCATTTTTATTTTTTCATTAGAAATATGTCCACAGTAATTTTTAGTAAATATAGCAAGATATTCATTTATGCACACAGTATAAGAATACATAATGTCACTGAAGTTTTGAAGTGTTTTTTTTTTTTTTTAAGTGGGCTCCATGCCCAACATGGGGCTTGAACTCACTACCCTGAGATCAAGAGTCACATGCTCTACTGACTGAGCTAGCCAGATGTTCCTGGAGTTTTGAATTTTTATTTATTTTCCTTTATAGATTTTTTAATGTTTATTTATTCTTTTTTAAACATTTTTTAATGTTTATTTATTTTGAGGGAGAGAGAGAGACAGACTGCGAGCAGGGGAGGCGCAGAGAGAGGGAGACACAGAATCTGAAGAAGGCTCCAGGCTCTGAGCTGTCAGTACAGAGCCTGGCATGGGGCTTGAATTCATGAACCGTGAGACCATGACCTGAGCCAAAGTTAGACACTTAACTGACTGAGCCACCCAAGTGCCCCAATGTTTATTCAGTCTTGAGAGAGAGACAGACAGAATGCAAGCAGGGGACGGGCAGAGAGAGAGGGAGACACAGAATCTGAAGCAGGCTCCAGGTTCTGAACTGTTGGCACAGAGCCCAATGCAGGGCTCGAACCCACAAGATATGAGCTCATAACCTGAGCCGAACTCAGATGCTTAACCAGCTGAACCACCCAGGCACCCGAACTTCTGAGCTTTTCAAAATGGGCCCCTACCCCCAGAATAACTCTATGCGGTTTATCTCCCCACCCTAAACTCAGATTATTGATTATATTTTAGGTTTTATTTCATTTTGTTTTTTGTTACAAAAAGCTTAATTTATTTACAAAGAAATGCAATGCACTTATACAATTCATAGCAGTTAAATGGAAATAAAGTAGCAGACCACCCTGAAGAGGTAAGGCTAATTTTAATCTATTTATTAAAGACCTGTTCACTATAGTATTTCCCAATTTTAAAATTCTAAAACACATCTTTCTTTTTTTTTTAAGTTTATTTATCTTGAGAGAGACAGAGACAGCACAAGTGAGGGAGGGGCAGAGAGAGAGGAGAGACAGAGAGAATCCCAAGCGGGCTCCATGCTGCCAGTGCAGATCCCGATGTGGGGCTTGAACCCATGAAGCCGCGGGATCATGACCTGAGTCGGAACCAAGTGTCAGACCCTTAACCAACTGAGCTACCCTGGCACTCCTCTTTTTTTTTTTTTTTTTTTTTTTTTTTTTTTG
>NW_027529538.1:2385410-2394369 GCF_008692635.1 Crocuta crocuta
GAGAGCTTGCCTGCCAGTTTGACTGGAAATAGTCAAAAACAGACAGACTGAAACCCACTTTGCAAAAATTTTAGCCCTTTTGTGGAGTTTAATCTTTTTCTCTCTTATAGCCATTTAAGTGACACTGCAGGAGAATTCCTTCTTCATTTTCATCACGTTTTCCCTAGCATTCTCCCTTACTTCCAAAACGAAAAGCAGCAGGCAGCCATTATTTGGTCCCTCCCCCTTCTTTTAGCCCTAGCAGGCCATAAAATCATAAGATGTGGCTGAATTGCAGTCTTAATTTTTAAATTATTTAATATGCTTAAATATGATTAAAGTACTTAATTTTACTTAACAGAAAATAGTCTGCCCATTCACACAACACTGCTTTCCTGGTATTTTCATTACAATAAGGATTTCTCAGTTTAGATTTAGATTGCTTCGTATCTCTAGTTTATTCTTTCTGACTTTTAAATGAAATGAACAGTGAGTGAACATATGAAGGTATATTTAAATAGAAACAAATTAACGTATATACAAATGTTTATGAATATAAATTATAAATATTACTTGAATTTTGTATCTTCTAATATATAGCTTTATGCAGTTTATATCCCACATATTGATGACTTCTTTTTTTAAATTCTGTTATATTTCCAATCTTGTTATAAAAATTACAAAACTTTTTCTTTTCCAATTTTTATTTTTAAATTATCTTTTTTAATGTTTTTATTTTTGACAGAGAGATATAGCACAAGTGGGGGAGGAGCAGAGAGAGAGGGAGACACAGAATCCAAAACAGGCTCTAGGCTCTGAGTTGTCCCCACAGAGCCCAATGTAGGGCTTGAACCCACCAACTGTGAGATCATGACCTGAGCTGAAGTTGGATGGTTAACTGACTGAGCCACCCAGGTGCCCCTCATATTTTTATTTAAATCCTAGTTAGTTCACAATGACTTCTTTTTTTATATATATTCTTTTTTTTGAAACTTTTATTTAGTTTGAAAAAGCAAGAGCACATGAGTGAGGGAGGGGCAAAGAGAAAGAATCACATGCAAGCCCCATGCTGTCAGTGGGGCTTAAACTCACGAACCTTGAGATCATGACCTGAGCTGAAATCAAGAGTCTGACATTTAACAGACTGAGCCATCCAGATGCCCCAACGATGACTTCTAGAACCTAAAAATCTTATAGTCATTTTCAACAGTGTAGTCTACTGGAAAAATCTCTGACCTCTCTTGATTTGATGTCTGCCATTTACTGGCTATGTGCTGTTGGATAAATCAATGTATTAATTTATTCAGTGATTCATTCAACAAGTACTTATTGCTGTCAACTCTGTGTCTTTCACGAAGGGTACAGACTAAAAAAATCTCCAACTATGACTTGGAGATTGTTTTGGAGGGTTAGTGGTAGTCACAAAAGATAAACAAATAGTTATAGTTGAGATAGCTACTTAGCTATCCAGTAGATACATGAAGCGTGGGTGGAATTGGAATCCATAGAAATCCCTTCTGGGATGTCTGAAGAGGGGATTTGCAACCATCCTGTGCAAAGACAGGGAGACATTACAAGGCAAGGAATCCTTGGGGAACTTAGCCTTAGAAATATGGAAAGATTCTGGGAAGAGGAGGAATCAAGGGAAGGAATCAAATGCTGCAGAGTATAGTAAAATAAAGATGGGTGTGCCCTTTGATACAGAGCTGGGAGGATCCTGGTAACATTTGCAAGATGAATTCAGTGACATGATGGGTGTGAATGGAGACTGAGGAAATAAAGACAAGGCAAGTGGACAATTTTTCCAAGAAAACTGTTTATAAAGGGAAAGATCAGAGAAGTCTCGAACTATAGGGAAACCATGACCAAAGGATTATATGGTTGTTAGAAAGGAGAGGTTTGAACATGTTTAAGGCTAAGAGGAAGGAGCCAATGGAAAAGGAGAAGATGATGAAACAGGAGGAAGGAGACGGAATATAACTGAAGTAACATGAGCTTCCATGTCAGACCGACCTACATTAGATCTTGTTAGCTGGGTGACCTTGGCCCTCTGAATCTCACTTTCCTTGACAGTAAAATGAAAATCTGATACATGCATGAAGTGTTTTCATTCATTCATGTAATTCACTTTTAAGGCAGATGCTGAACATGCAGAGAAGAGAAGGTACCTGCCCTTTGCTTGCTAGGATGTTACAGACCGGTGGATGCAGTTGTGAAGAATAGAAATAAATTAGATATTTAGGAGGTCAAAAATTTTTTTGAAGACTTGGTCACTGTTTGGATCTGGCAGAAGAAAGAAAGCTATACAGTAGACAGTGGGGTGGGCATGTTGTCCTGTTTGGCTCAGTCGTACAGAAGTCCTCATATTGCATGGCTGAGGGCATTTCTCTCTCTCAGCAGATGTTAGTGAGAACACATGTAGCCCCAGTTGCCACTGAAAGCCAAGTCGAGACCATACGGGAACCAGACTTTAGCTGAAGCCGATACTGCCTGAGCTCGAGAAAGCAGAACAATGGAAAAACCTAGGTCCCTGGTGCCATAATTGAACCACTGATCACACTGTGCCTGATCCTTCCCTCTCTCTAGACTCCATTTCAGCCTGCTAGTCAGGGTATCCTGTTAAATGTAGCCAAAGGCATCCTAACAGTTATAGGTTGATATGAGAATAAAGTGAAATATGTACAGCATCCGGTATTTCAATAAGGTAAACTCATTTTTTGCTAATTATTGCTATTAATTAATTAATGTTATTATTATTTCCCAGGTTCTTTGATAAATGGTAATACCCATAAGTTGGCAAACTTCATACAGGGCCAATTAGGAAATATTTTAGGCACTGTAGGCCACATATGGTGTGTATAGTACATTCTTCTTTGTGTTTCATGTTTTTCTTTTTTTAAAAATGTAGGAACCATTCTTGCTCAAGGTATGGACACATTTGGCCTATTGGCTGGAGTTTGCAGACTCCTAGTAGTGCCATTCACTGACACAAGAATCCAGGAAGAGGAGGCTTAGAGAAGATCTTGAATTCTGTTTTAAATATGTTAAGGTAGCATCTCCAGGTAGAGATGCTCATTGGGCCAAAGAGATCTGGGCTGGAGATATAAATGGTGAATCATTAGCACATAGATGGTAGAAAGCCAGGGAAGAAGTCAGGGATGGATCGGTCACCCAGGAAGACTGTGTAGTCCATCAGTAAGATAGGAAAAAGCTAAGGAAGATCCTACAGAGAGCCCTCTCCTCTAGGATTGGAGTGAAGGCCACAGTCGCACACAAAGTTAACTAAGAACTCGACAACAAGAACTCACACACGAAGTTAACTAAGAACTCGGTCTCAGTGCAGTGGTTCATGTGCTGTGATGGACTTCTGCAAAGGATCCTATAAGCACACAGAGAGAGGCATCTAACCAGCCTTGAAAAGGGAGCTCAAAATGTCATGCCTTACCAGTCTTGTGAGATGCCTGGGAATTAGTCAAGTATCCCAGGCAGAAGGAATGGCCTGTACAAAAGCACAAGAAGAGTAGGAGACAAATAACAAGAGCTGGTATGTAGGTAGACTACAATGTAACTTCGGACGTAGGCTGGAGAGATAAGAAGGGCCAGATCAGGAATGTTTTATAGGCAGCGTCAATGCCTCGAGAGGGATGGGGCTCTCTGGAAGAGTTTCAGGCAGAGGACTGACACAATCACGTTGATGTCTTAGAAGCTTGGAAGCGGCATTCTAGCAGCAAATGGATAAATGATGACTTCTGGGAGGATAGACCGGGGAGGAAGGGGGTGGAGAACGGAAAACCCCTATACTTGCCCAAGGGGAAAACATTTAAGGTACTTAATCAGCAATGTGCCGGAAAATGTTTTACAACAAACTCTCCAGCGGGGCGAAAGCCCTGTTTTGTGGCGATTGCCAATTTCTCTGTGTAAATATTTCTGTCATGCCCAAACTAAGGCAAATAGTGGGAATATAGCGAAAAGGTGGATTAAGAGAAAGATTTAAGAGTTGAATTGAGACTTGGTGACCAATTGAATGGAGAATGAAGAAGTACAGGCTCTTAGATTTCTTGTTTTATGAGCTTGTGACGAGGATTGGTATATCACTAAACTGGGGTAAAGAAATAAGCAAATCTATATAGTCTCTCTCCCTCTCCCCTGCTAGAATGTAAACTCCATGGGCACAGGGGCTTTTGATCATTTCATTCTCTGCTATATCCCTAGCACGCAGAACAAGTGCATGGCGCATGGTTGGCAATAAATATTTGTTGAATGAATGAATGAGTGTTCCACAATTAAACCACTAAAGAGATCACTGCTGACTTAAGCACTGCCCCAGAAGCACTGCAGAGCCGGGCTGCAGTGGGCCGAGAAGTGATGGGATGAGGAATTAGAGATAATGCACAGACTACTGTTGGAAAAGGCTTGTCTGAAGAAGCAGAGATAGGTTGGACGGCAGCCAGCTGGAGGGAAATTTACATTACTTTGTCTCGGGAAGAAAGAATCTTAGCATGTAGCTTGAGGACTACTGGCCCAGGGGAGTAGATCAGAGCTGTGCGACCTAGACCTTGCATAAAAATCACAGCCCAAATAAAAAGTCAGGAGCTGAGCCCGCAGGAGAGGGAAGGAGGGAGAGGAAATGTGGGGTGTTAAATAACAAAAATTGAATTGGGTAAATTTTGAAGATCTAATAGACTGTACTAATCAATTCATGCATCAGGCAGCATCCCATCTTGCAAGTAAAGAGGGGGTCCAAGGAGCTATACAAATGGAAGGATTTTACAGGCAGAAATGGGGCAAGACAATTAGCAAAAGAAAAGAAAGGATTATTTCAGGCAAGGTCACCTTCCCTAGGGGGGGAGAGCTGGGGGTCTTATTTGATGGATTATCTCATCCATCCTCTGGAGAGAAGGATGAAGAAGGCCCATGTGACAAGTTACGTCATTTGTGCTGATCAGAAAATATGCCTGACTGCCTAGTTAAGGGCACATATCTGGGGGTGGTAAACTGCAATTAGGTTAAGTAGTAAGTTCTGTTTGGTGACTTGGCTTGGCCTAAGTGACTCCATTTTGGACCTGTGATTTTCTTTTCAAGAGGAGATAAGGTGGGTTCTTTCCAAGGTCAGAAGTCAGGGAATGGAACCAGAAAAATCTAGATTGTGTAGCTTGTTGGATGCTTGCAAAGGATTTTTGCTCGATTCCAATTTAGCTTAAACAGAAAGGACCACAGGTTGCTTGGCCAGCTGTTTGTTAAACCTGAGAATGGAAACTTGTATATATTGACAAGAAAACTTGCCAAATTTTACATTTGTGGCCATTAATGTAACTCGGGAAAAGAAGTTTTTGAATCAGCTGTGTTTTGTTTAAACTCCTTCAAGAAAATACTTTTTCTCCCTACGAGAACATTTCACAAACCATTTTAATTACTGTACCCAATATAAATATTTTTAGGCATTACTTTATTTTAAATTATACATTTGAAAGGTTATGCTATCACACCAGACTCTAGGCCACATAAAACCTGAAATTTGAGTGAGGACTTCTTGAATTTTCACTTCGTATTTTCCCTTCAAGATCAGCTTTCCTCCCTTAAGTCAGCTTCATTCAGTGCCTTCGGGGAGTTTCCCAGGATCGGGCTTTGAGATGCAAGGACCCAGGATTTTAAATTTCAAAAGCCCAAACTCGGGTGGGGGTTGGGAACCTAAAAGTTTTGGCACCGACCACAGTTAGAATGTCAGATTGCTCCTCTCCCTATTCTCCAACCAAGAAAACCTTCCAGATTGCAGAGGGTAGAGAGGTTCAGAGAGGGGGGGAAAGAGGAATTAGATACTGCTGGTTACCTGAAGATCCCTTGACCATTTCCTTCCAAGGTGGTTTGGGGGTGAAGGTCAAAACCCCACCAGACTCCTTAGGTAGATTGAAGTTCCCAGAGCTGAGCAAACCTTGGCCCTTCTCCTCCCCACCATGTGAGGTGGGGGAATAGGAGCCTGCTAAGGGGTCTCAGGTGCCCTCCTACCCAACTAGGTGGCCAAAGAGGGCGGTGTCTGGACACCCTTTTGTCTCCTGCAGGAGTCATAGGGCACCTCCTTCTGCAGGCCACCAGTGGGGGGAAATAATTGCCAAAAGGACCAATATTGCCAAGATGTGACCTGTTCCATGAGAACTCCAGAACCGATGGGATGGAGGGCAGCTCACCTGCAGCTGGCTCGTACAAGCCACAGACACCTCGCCACTCCTCAGAAACTTGGACTCGGCCTCAGTAGAGAGGAAGGAGGTGCCAAAGAGACTGAGATTAGATTTAGGGAACGCGTTCTCTTGGGGTTGGGATGGAGAGAGAGACTTCTCCCTGTTTACCCTGTTCGTTTTACCATGTAGATTTATTGCCTATTCAAAAATAAAATAATGTTCACTTATAGAAAAAACTTTATTTCTTGCACACGTGTGTTAAGCCAGTGAGTGTCCTATTTACTACGTTATCATGACAATATAGATTCTAAGTAATTAAAGCCGTATATTCATTTTATGAGTCACATAATTGTTTTATGTTACTTTGTATTCATATTCTAGCTCTACAGATATGATCTTCTTAATAAGACTTAGTCATTTTTTATACCACCCTCTTCCCATGCACAGTTGGCCAGCTCACCGCAATGCACAGAGGAGGGATACAGGAAATATTTATTAGATTGATAAATGTATTGACTCGAGTAAATGGATATGTGACCATCACTATACACCCTTTGAAGATTTGATTCAAATCACTTTGGAAGTTTGATCATATATTGAGGGCTAAGTTTTTTCCAGAGAGAATAGAGAACATTAGTTAACGCAGCAAGTCATTGAATGGCGATAAACTAAGATCTTTTACTGACTGTTAATGATGCAAGGAAAGTGACTCAAACTAAGTCATGAAGAATGAGTTTTTAAGGAGGACAAGGCAGGGGGGGACACTCTAGGCATTGGACATGCGTCTGCAAATGCATGGTGGTATAATCCAAACATGGAGCTTGCACACAGCTCGCTGGGGTGATGATGAGCAATGATACTGGCCAGAGACAGGATGGTGATCATCCGGAGGCCAATTTCTCATTGTGTTTGCTAGCATCTTCCAGGTGGAAGATGCACTGGGCTCCAGACATGATCTTCTAAAGGGCTGGCTATTAGAAAGCATACAGACATGAAAACAAATACATGAGTGTAATATCAAAGCACTTCAAGAACATGACCATGATTGCTTTTTTGCTCTTCTCCCTTACAATCTGCAATTTAGCAGGAAAAGCTGTTCGATGTAATCCTGGGGTTATGCGATATGGTACGGATACAATTTGTCTCCAGTGATTAACCCAGCTTTAGGGTAGGTTGCTAGAAAGGGATTTTGCTTACCAACTGCATGTTTGGAAGGGCTACATGGGGCATGTTGGGTGAGAAGCAAAGCAGTTTACTGGCTCCTGTGTATCCCATCTGACTTCAGAAGGGCTCAAATGACACTGGCTCCAATCACCCTATTTAAAATGGATTCCCGTCCACTGCTCAGTACTCCTTGTCTGGCTTTCCTAGTTTGTTTTTCTCCACAGCATTTATCTAATGTCCTAATACACTATGAAATATATTTACTTCTTTTGCTTACTTACCCCACACCCCATAGAATGTATGCTCCGTGGGCACAGGGCTTTGTCAGGTTTGCTAGGACAACGCACAGGCCTCTGTGCTTGTGGCCTGTGAAGGGAATGAAATGCTGTGACATCTCAGCACATCAGTCACACCCCCATCCAAAGTAAGTGAAAGACCCATCCAATGTCAAATATATATCTTTTTAATTAAAAAAAATTTTTTTAGAGTTTATTTTTGAGAGAGAGAGAAACAGAGAGTGAGTGGGAGAGGAGTGGGGAGAGAGAAGGAGACACAGAATCCAAAGCAGGCTCCAGGCTCTGAGCTGTCAGCACAGAGCCCGACGCAGGGCTCGAATTTGGGAATGGCGAGACCATAACCTAGGCTGAAGCCAGACGCTTAACCGACTTAGACACCCAGGTGCCCCAATCCAATGCCAAATATTAATGATTTGAGGATTAACACCTTCAGGCTTGTAAACACCACTGTTTCCTTTGCATATCGTGGACATTGAAAACTTAAGGCTTTTCATCATTCCAATAAGGCAAGATGTTGAACAGATTTAGAGACTTTGGGGTCAGGCAGACCTGCACTCAAATCCCTCTGAGCAGTGAATTAGTCAGAGCCAGTTTTTCATCTATAAAATGTACAACGACACTAACCTCCCTTGTTGTAAAGATTAAGTAGGAGCACACAGCACATGACTCATGGTAGGCACTTGAAAACCTCTGTTATTATTTTATCATAATCATGTTGGGAGCTGTATTAGTCAGCTAGGGCCACCATAACAAAGTACCGCAGTTTGGGTGGCTTGAACGACAGAAGTTTATTTTCTCATAGTTGGTTTTTTTTTAAATTTTTTAACATTTATTTGTTATTGACAGACAGTGAGAGACAGAGCACTAGCAGGGGAGGGGCAGAGAGAGAGGGAGACACAGAATTTGAAGCAGGCTCCAGGCTCTGAGCTGTCAGCACAGAGCCCAATGCAGGGCTCAAACTCACAAACCGCGAGATCATGACCTGAGTAGAAGTTGGACGTGTAACCAATAGAGCCACCCAGGCCCCCCCTGTAAATAGTAATTTTATGAAGAAGCAGGTTTTGAGCCAGAGGCATGTACATCCCGAGACGGGCTCCATGAAGTAGAGCCACAGACACCCGGGCCTTCTACCTGCTTGGCCAACTTTTCCTGCCCTTATCTGGGAGGGTGTGGGAGAGAGGGTTCCAGATTGTATTCTTTTTCCTGGGCATTGTTCCAGAAGATAATATTGTGCTAATACAAAGTAAAAATTTTTAAAAAGCAATTGCAGCTGTGTTCAGACCTTTTTTTTTTTTTTTTTTTTTTTTTTTTTTTTTTTTTTTTTTTTTTTGTGTTGTTTTTTTTTTA
>NW_027529538.1:2394403-2484110 GCF_008692635.1 Crocuta crocuta
GAGTCTTTTTTTTTTTTTTTTTTTTTTGGCTTGATCTTACTGTTTATGGAGCACTTTGAATTTCATTGAGATTTTTAGCACGCCCATCTGGCAGACACACTTAGTATTTTGGGGTCAGGCCTCTGCAAAAATGTGTTTTAGCATTGAATGGCATGGCCCTGACTCACACTGCCTTTCTGTACTTGGGAACGAGCCCCCCATCTCCAGCCTGAGAAAATTGTGGGTTTCATTCATCAGGTTGTCCAGCTAGATGCAACTAGTACAAGAGCAGATTTGTGCCTCTTCTAAACCTGGGGAGCTGCGTCTGTATTTTTAACCTCTTATGGAAACCAATTCCAGTGGTAATTTTATAGAATAGAAAAATAAGTCCATATCTGGTGCTCTGCTATGCGCTTTTACATCTATCATTTCATTTTAATCCTCCTAGAAGTTGTAATTGATAGGAGCAAGCAGGCAGAGGCTACAAGACCTTCCCAGGGGCACCCTGGGATGAAGTCCCGGCACTGGAAATGTCCCTCTGGGTCCAAACCAACTGTTCGAACCCCCTTGAAACCCCATTTGTACCTTCACAATGTAGGACCACAGTCAGTCTGTGACATCCCATCCACTTTGGTGTGACATCTGTTTTATCTTCTTACTGCTGCTTTTTTTTTTTTAATTCAGTAATTTCTAAGACCAACGTGGAGTTCAAACTCATGACCTCGCGATCAACAGTCACATGCTCTTCCAACTGAGCCAGCCAGGCTCCCTATCCTCTTCTTGCTTATATGACTTTTTTCTCCTGCATCATAAGTATGTGAGATTTTGCCCATTTTCTTTTGGAAAGACTTTTATCATTAGTATATGTAGTTTTCTTACATATCTTCCTTCTTTTGTGCAAAATGTTGTAGAAGTTTTGCCTTCAGAAAATCTTCCTAATGTCATTATAGTGTCTGGGGTATAAGTGCCCATGTTTTTATGCATGGTAAGGAGAAGATTACAGTCGTCATGAATTCTGTAGGACCTCCAATTTGCTTTATTGTAATAGAAGAATATTGCTTAAAGTTGCATTTCTGGGTCTCAAAATATAGGAGGAGGAAACAAAACTAATCAGTACCACCTCTATAGTGAATTATCAATAAATCGCTTCTAATAATAATAAATAAAATAATAGCTTCTGATCAGTCAGAGTCTGGAATTCTGATTCCAAGATTTCAGTCTGAGAATAAGGATGATATTAAAAACGTGTGTAATTAAAAAATATATTAAATTCAGAGAACAAACTGGTGGTTGCCAGAGGGAAGGAGGGTAAAGGGATGGGTGAAATGGGTGAAGGGGGTTAAGAGGTAAACAAAAAAAGCTTCCAGTATTGGGGCACCTGGGTGGCTCAGTCAGTTAAGCATCTGACTCTTACTTTTGGCTCAAGGTTTCATGGGTTCGAGGCCTGCACCGGGCTCTGTGCTGGGCTCAAGGTTTCATGGGTTCGAGGCCTGCACCGGGCTCTGTGCTGACAGTGGGAGCCTGCTTGGGATTCTCCCTCCGTCTCTCTGGCCCTCCCCTACTCGCGCTGTGTTTGTCTCTCTCTAAATAAATAAACTTAAAAATTTTCAAAAAAAAAAGAAAAATACTTCCAGTATTAAAATAAATAAGTCTCGGGGCACCTGGGTGGCTTAGTCGGTTAAGCATCCGACATTCGTTTAGGTCATGATCTCGCGGTTCATGGGTTCGAGCCCCGCGTCGGGCTCTGTGCTGACTGCCAGCTCAGAGCCTGGAGCCTATTTCGGAGTCTGTGTCTCCCTCTCTCTCTCTGACCCTCCCCTGCTCACGCTGTCTCTCTCTCTCTCCTAGAAATAAAT
Source organism: Crocuta crocuta (assembly GCF_008692635.1). Taxonomy (NCBI): domain Eukaryota; kingdom Metazoa; phylum Chordata; class Mammalia; order Carnivora; family Hyaenidae; genus Crocuta; species Crocuta crocuta. Next base: position 2,396,239 of record NW_027529538.1, read on the forward strand.
AAAAATATAAAAAATAAATAAATAAGTAAGTCTCAGAGATGAAAAGTACAGCATAGGGAATATAACCAATAATATTAAAATAACGTCATATGGTGACAGATGGTAACTACACTTGGTGAGCGTTGGATAACGTATAAAATTGCGCTGTGTCTTGCACCTAAAACTAATATAACACTGGATATCAACTGCACTTCAATAATATATAATAATAAAAAGTGTGCATAATTATGCTCAGTGTGATACTATCCTTTGTCCCTGTACCATTTTCTCAAAGGAAAACAGTATTTTTTAAAAAAATTTTCATGTTTGTTTATTTTTGAGAGAGAGAGCGAAAGAGAGAGACAGAGCTTGAGCAGGAGGGGCAGAGAGAGGGAGACACAGAATCCCAAGCAGGTTCCAGGCCCCAAGCTGTCAGCACAGAGCCCAATGTGGGGCTCAAAGCTACAAACCGCGAGATCATGACCTGAGCCAAAGTCAGAAGCTTAACCGACTGAGCCACCCAGGTGCCTGGAAAATGATATTAAAATTTTTTTTAAATAGATTTTTTTTCCTTTTTTTTTTAATGTTTATTTCTGAGAGAGAGACAGACAGACAGACAGCGTGAGCAGGGAAGGGTCAGAGAGAGAGGGAGACACAGAATCTGAAACAGGCTCCAGGCTCTGAGCTAGCTGTCAGCACAGAGCCAGTCGCGGGGCTCGAACCCGCGAACCGTTAGATCATGACCTGAGCCGAAGTCGGCCGCTTAACCTACTGAGCCACCCAGGGACCCCTAAAATTATTTTTAAAGTACTACATTTTTTCTAAAACTTTACAGTTATACTTTTTGTGTTTATTATATTAGTTTGTCTAGATTTGAATTTTGAATGTTGCTGGAGGTAGGGGTTTAAATTTATTTCTTTTAGATGTATGGCTTATCATGTCAACTCTATTTATTAAATAAATCATCCTTTTCTTCCTCTGAAATTTTGTTAGACCATGCTAGATTTCCCTCCACAGCCTTCCTACCACAGTGAGACTCCCTGTTTCCCTGCATTCTTGCGAACAGAAGATATTTTCAGTCTTCTGGTTCAGTCTTTTGGATGCTGCCAGTCTGGATAGATGAGAAATGATATCTCACTGTGATTTGAATATACTTTTCTATTATTATGAGTAAAACAGAGCATCTTTTCATATGTTTACGGACCTCGTGAATTTTTTTCCTGTGAAATCTTTTTTTTGTCTCCTGCTCATTTTAAAAATTAATTTGGTGGCCTTTTCTCTATTTCTACAAACGCTTTAGGGAGATCAGTCTGTTGGCATGATCTTAATTGCAGATGTTCTTCCTCCATCATGATTTTTCTTTTAATTTTGTTTGCTGGGTTTTTTTATTTGTTTGTTTTAAATCAAGTTCATTTTGGAGCTCGTAGCTGGCTTAGTCAGAACAGCGTGTGACTCTTGATCTTGCCTCGTGAATTTGAGCCTCATGTTGGGTGTAGAGATTGCTTACATAAATAAGTAAATAAGCTTTTAAAAATCAGGCTTTTCAAAGTATGCATTTTAAAAAAATTTCTAAAGTTTATTTATTTTGAGACAGAGTGAGTAGGGAAAGGGGAGAAGAGGGGGACAGACAGAGAATTCCAAAGAGGCTCAGTGCTGCCAGCACAGAGCCCAGTGCAGGGATGGACCCACAAAACTGCGAGATCATGACCAGAGCCGAAACCAAGAATCAGACACTTAATCGACTGAGCCACCCAAGCAAGCACCCCAAGGTATGCTTTTGGGTTTTTTTAATGTTTGTTTTTTTTTTTATTTATTTCTGAGAGAGAGAGAGAGAGAGAGAGAGAGAGAGACAGCATGAGCAGGGGAGGATCAGAGAGAGAGGGAGACACAGAATCTGAAACAGGCTCCAGGCTCTGAGCTAGCTGTCAGCACAGAGCCTGACGCAGGGCTCAAACCCACGAACTGTGAGATCATGACCTGAGCCAAAGTCAGACGCTTAACCGACTGAGCCACCCAGGCGCCTCGGTATGCTTTTAATACAGTCAAAACCACCCTGTTTAGGTTCCATGAGCTTGACAAATGAAATACCAGCACCATAGTAAAGATAGAGAATATCTTTATCAACCCAAGATTTCCCTCATGTCCCTTTCTGGTCACATTCCTCTCCCCCAACCCCATCCCTTTAGTACCCCTCACCTGATTTCCGTTTTGCCTTTTCCGAACCCGTCCTAAATGGGATCAGGCAGTCTGTAGCCTTTTGTATCTGGCTTCTTTCACTTAGCATAATTCTTTTGAGATTCAACCATGTGATCACATGTATCAGCAGTTCCTTTTATTGCTGAGTAATATTTAGTCCTATCGATGTATTTTTCTATTTATCACAAAATGATGGATATTTTGGTTTTTCCAACTTAGAGCTATTACAAATAAAGTTGCTTTAAACACTTCCATGTTTCCAAGTTTTGCATATTTATATAGTCAAACTTATCAATCTTCTCTTTTATGGCTTTTGGGTTTTTAACATCGTTGGAAAGATAATAAAGAAATTTACCATTTTTTCCTTTTAGTGCTTGTATGGTCTCGTTTTTAGCATGTAGATCTTTGATCTGTTTGGAGTTTATCTTGGTTGTTGGGCATAAATCAATTTTTTTTTTCTAAATGGCCACCAGGTTGTCCCCAAATTCCTAAATCATTTTTTTTAATCGTATTTAGAAAACTGTTTTATAATGATTTGTAATTATTTATAATTTAATATAAATATTTTAATTTATTACAGTTTGTTTATCACTGCTATTCAATTAAAGCTAAAAATTAAGAACCTATTTTTCTTTAAAATTTATTTATTTATAATCTCTACACCCACTGTGGGGCTTGAACTCACAACCCTGAGATCAAGAGCCGCAAGTTCCACCGACTGAGCCAGCCAGGCACCCCTAAAACCTATTTTTCTTTAAACTTTCAAATACAAACTTAGTAAATTCAATTGTAAATCAAGTAATTATGAATGAAAATTAAAAACATTCAGTTTCATTATCCTTTGATAAACATTTAATGAGTTTCTTACAGTTAACAAATTATAATCTCTTACACTTTTAAGCACTGTTTACAAACTGAATCGGATTATCTTAGAAATTATTAATTAAAGCCATGGCTCTTATAAACTTAATAAAATTAAATTCTCTTAAATGTAAATACCATTTGCAAACTTAAATAAATTGCCTTAAGCATTTCAAACTATACCACAAATTTAATGTATTTGATTTTCTCAAGCTTTTCTAAATTCTAAAGAGAATAATTACAAAGCTAACAAAATCAAACCAAGTGTTTGAAAAACTGTAATGAAACAAATGTAAAATTCTTTTTGTAGATCAAATTCTTTTAAACTTTTAGATATCTTAAAATCATTATAAACTTAATAGATATTCCTAAGGTTAAATATTGAGTACCAACTAAATCATTTACCTTATCCTATATATGTAAGTTAAATTAAGAAATATAGTCTATTGAATTTTCTATAGCATTTTAAACATCTTACGAATACACTAAGTACAGCTTCTAGTTAAAAAACTATTACGTACCTTCCCTCCCTCTGGCAACACCACTAAAATGACAATTACAGGGTTTTCCTGAAGCATAAACCCACAAAGACAAAAACAATAGGAAAGGCAAGAATTTTGCATGCTACAAGTCAGATGACCTACTGGTAGCTAATTTAACAGTCCTGAGAAACCTACAATCTAAACTCGTGGTGGGCAAGTCGAGAAGCCATCAGATTTGTGCCCTGGAATCTCAGAGCAGCAAAGCTCAAGAATGGGTAGAAATGGGTTCTTTGGAAAGTGAGGGTAAAGAAGGACCTGGAAACAGTAGGAATGATTGAAATTTTGTTTGAGATGTGGTTAGAACCGCCTTCTTCATCTCTTCCCCTCCTCTGGACAACCAGCAACAGTAACAGTTTTGCTTCACCCCCCAGAAGACTGGAAGTTTGGTGTCTGGAAGAGTGAAGAGGGACACTATGGCCCCAGGTCCCCAGGCCACTGGGATAGAGTGACTCAGTATTATATATGGCAAGAGATTAAATGAAAATCTACATACTGATTTAGGGGACTCCCTCTGACTCTCCCAAGGCTCAGGAGGGAGACAGCTAGAAAATTCTTCTCTGGCAAATCAGACCAGGCCAAGTAAAGAGATCAAAAGGTGTTAATAGTCAGGATCCTCCAGCCAGAGGGCCCCAGCAGGTCATCCTATAATGAAGTCCTCCTCTGGACAAGCCCTGCTCAAATGCCAGAGCTTCCAATCAGCTTCCTAGCACCCCATTCCTGAATTCACATGGACGGCTAAAAATTACCAGGCTTTTCAAAGCAAATCAAATCATCAACACCACCATGAACAACAAAATCCAGGAGATATAATTTTGGAAAAAGTAAGGACAATGCACACAGACAGAACAAAATACTCATCAGTAATGTCCTCGGCAGAATAAGAAGAGGCATTCTATCCATGAGACAAGAATAGTGCACAATAAAAAAGTAGCATTCAGAAAAAGTTAAAAAGCTTTTAGAAAATAAAAAAATATGATAGGAACAAATGAAAAACTCAACAGAAGGGTTAGAAGATAAAACTGAGGAAATCTCCTAGAGAAAAAGAACCAAAGGTCAGAGATGGAAAACTGGGAAAAAATAAAAGAATTAGACCAGGACATCCAATATCTGAAAAAAAGGAATTGCCGAGAAACATTATGCAAGAAAATGTCCGAAACATGAAGTGTCCCCTAATTAAAAGCTCTTACCGAGTGCCCTATATAATGAATGACAAAAGATTCATATCAGGGATCTCAAGCAAGGTTCACTGAGGGGACAGAATCCATATTGTTATTTTACCAGGGACAATTTATTACAAAGAATTGCTAACGAATAGAAGATGGTTAACAACTTAAAAGGAGGCAATAGAAGATGGTTAACAACTTAAAAGGAGGCAAAAACCAGTGCACAAAAACCAGCACAGAAACTTTATTCATAATAGCCAGAAATTGAAAACAACTCAGAAGCCCAAGCATCAGAAGAGCAGCTTGGAAGAAAATCCAGAAGCTATGAGGAAATAGGAGTGAATCTGAGATGTTTACAGCCCTCCCAAAGTAGAAATCAAAAGGAGGCCAGCTCTACAGAACTGCAAAGCCAGCTGAAGAGTTCACTACTGTAATGCTGTTATCCCCACGTTCTTGATGACGATATTCTGAGTCAAACATTGAAAATTCTCATTTGCAATGTGTTCCAGAAGACTCAGACTCTACCTTCATTTATTTATTCCCGTTGTATTTTCTTTATTAGTTATAAACAAGAGGAGTATAACTTTATTATATTTAACAAAATACAGGGATCCCTGGGTGGTTCAGTTGGTCAAGTGACCAACTCTAGATTTTGGCTCAGGTCATGATCTCGAAGTTCATGAGATCGAGCCCCACATCAGGCTCTGTGCTGACAATGCAGAGCATGCTTGGGATTCTGTCTCTCCCTCTCTCTCTGCTCCTCCCCGGCTCGTGTGCACAAGCTTTTTCTCTTTCTCAAAAATAATAAGCATTTTAAAAATTAATAAAAATAAAAATTAAAAGAAACAAAGTACATATATTGTGTCAATATAGTCTATAAAATTAGTGACGTAATTCAGATGTGAAGAATAACATAATGAAGTACATGTCTAGCGAAGAATAAGAGACTTTCAATAAATACAAATGATTGAAAAAACATTTACTTCGATTTTTTGACAGCTATTTCTACATGACACATAAAATAATGCTCTGACATACAATGGCTAGTGTATTAGGTCTGATGAAATATGGTATTATTTCACATAGACACATCCAAAGGAAAAGAGGTTCCCAACATAGTGACTGTGCTCTGGCTCCTTGTTTCCCAAATTTGTTGCTTCTGTGTGTCCTGCAGGTGACTGCTGTCATCTCAGCCTGGCGCCTCTCATAGTCACAAAATGACTACAGCCACTCCTGCAATCACAGCAGCAAAGCACAGGGTCAGTGCCCCAAAAGGGGACGTGTTTCTCCTTATAAATGATAAAATCTTCTGGAAGCTTCTGCAGACTTCCCGTGGTGTCTCCCTGGCAAAATTTTATCACATCCCACGCCCATACCAATCACCGGTGGGGGTTTGGGAAGAACTACTAAAAATGACTTAGACCAATCATGTCCTGCTTCCTGGAGCTAGAGATGAGGCGTACAATCTGTGCACAAGCTATGTAGAGGGGAGAGTTTGCTGGACAAGTCAGGGCTCCCCTAGAAAAGACAGGTGGGTGGCAACCAACAAGGACGGCTATTAATTCCTTTTTTTAAAATTTTTTAATGTTTTATTTATTTTTGAGAGAGAGAGATAGAGAGAACATGAGCAGGGAAGGGTCAGAGAGAGAGGGAGACACAGAATCCGAAGCAGGCTCCAGGCTCTGAGCTAGCTGTCAGCACAGAGCCCGACACGGGGCTCGAACCCACGAGTCGTTTGATCATGATCTGAGCCAAAGTCGGATGCTTAACCGACTGAGCCACCCAGGCGCCCCTGATATTTACTAATGTAGTCTCCAAGGGCAACTTTATTTCTGAATTCTTGAAGGAAAGAACTATTTCAGTGCAATCCTTATTATTAATTTGGTTTATTCCATTCTTATTTCAACCTCAGACTCACCTTCTCCATTTAAATGTTTGCTTTAGGGTGCCTGGGTGGCTCAGTCTGTTAAGCGTCCAACTTCGGCTCAGGTCACGATCTCACAGTTCGTGGGTTCGAGCCCCGTGTCGGGCTCTGTGCTGACAACTAGCTCAAGGCCTGGAGCCTGTTTCGGATTCTGTCTCCCTCTCTCTCTGACTCTCCCCTGCTCACGCTGTCTATCTCTCTCTCTCAGAAATAAATAAAACATTAAAAAAATTAAATAATGTTTGCTTTTATTCCTGAGGTTTTAATACCTAATGCTTACTCCCATTCCAGAGTGAAATTTTGGATGGCTGAAAATCTAAGTTTTGCTGTGTTTAGACACACTGAACCAAACATAGAAAGAGGAACACATATTTGATGTAAATTTGCACCAAAAACATATCATAATTATGGTCTAGTTTAAATAAGGTGAAATAAAATAAATGATCTCCATAATTCATTTAAAAAATAAGACCTTTCTACCTTTTGGAAAACCGGTGCTTTGTGAGTTTTTGAGTGGTATCAAGAGGTAAAGTTACATGTGGAGTTTACCTAGCAGTCCTGACTTCCCCGTTTCTCAATAGGCTGTTCAGATAACAAAATCCTTCTTCACCTAATAACAGATCTGATTCCCAAGCTCTCCACGACACAGTATCTCAGACCCCACTCTGTGAAATCCCCTAATTATACATGATTTCCAAAGCAGGGAGAAATTTGATCTGTTAGAATAACAATAGTCTGCAAGACAAAGCAGAAACAGCCCTGTGTCCTACCTTACAAAACTATTTCCTAGACAGACGCTTAGAAAGATTTGGAATCCCCCATTGGCTGTGTGGTATCAGGCAAGTCACTCTAACCCTTGATTAGTAACCTTGTTTTTTAACTAGATAGGTGACAGATAGATGGCTCTTCTTTTTTTTTTTTTTAATTTTTTTAATGCTGTATTTCTGAGAGAGATGCTCAATCGACTGAGCCACCCAGGTACCCCTAGATGGCTCTTCTCAATTACGCTGTTGAGGAACGACAGTAAAGAGCATGCAATTTTTGGCAACCGAGGCCAAAAGAGATGAAGACATTTGCCCAAGGTGTATGATAGAAACCAGGGTTTAAATCCAGACCCATCTCATTGCAGGGTCTCTGCTTTTTTCCCATTAGCAGGATGTCTCAGCCCAGGTAGTGGTGGGAGTGGCACAATCTCAACCCTGGGGGAGGGCAAGTGGGGGGTGCGTTGTCCAAATATACTCAGATGCTGAGATGCCAGCTGGGCCCACGTTTTTTTTCCCCCATGTCCCCTCAAGGGATGCTTAGTGAGTTGCTGTCCCATTGGTGGAAAGAACCTAACGTTTACGGGCCTTGCCAGATGAAACGACAAAAGCCTCATCATCTTGCCTTTGTAACCTGTGGAGGAGAGATGCCAGGGGGCTAATGAGAAATCTTTGACCTCTCTTTTTGAAGGAAGCTCAGGGGCACGTGGGTGTCTCTTTCGATTGAGCGTCTGACTCTTGATTTCAGCTCAGGTCATGATCTCACGGTTCATGAGATCGTGATGGGCTGAACGTGTAGAGCCTACTTGGTGTTCTCTCTCTCCCTCTCTCTCTCTGCCCTGTCCTCTCCTGTTTACTCTCTCTCAAAATAAATAAGCAGGCATTAAAAAAAAACAGCAACAACAAAATAAGCTCAATTTCCAAGTTTATTACAAAGATTTGCTGGAAATATAGGAGAAGTCTAAAAATATGCTAAATATAAATAAAAATGTTAAAGAATTCTGCCAGTGGTCACAGGTTTTCTACTAAGATACCAAATCATAGTGCGTGTCCTCTAAGGAGGCTGCCTTTCCATCCTTCCCGGAGTGGGTATGAGGCCATGTACGAGAAATAGACCGGGTGAGATCAGAAGATTCCCTGGGCCACAGAAGCAGACCCAGATGCAAGTTATCTCGGCCGTCCATGGTGGGTTTATTCATTTATAAAAAGACAATCATGTACTGCTCACAGGCAGTCCGGAGACTCAGGCGATCTGGGGAGGGCACAGCGGAGCCCATGTTCCAGCCACATCTCCACAGCCTTGCAGAAACCAGTGCAAGCCCTTCTGCAGCTTTTCTTGCATGTTCGTTAACAAAACATGCATGGTTAATAAGAACAAGATGCTTAAACCAGTATTTATAGACTTGAACATTTTCAAAATAGTTACATACGTGACAATAGCTAATTATGAATGTATGAAGCTAAAATGGGCTAATGAACTAATATTGTAATAGGCAGCAATCAACTCACAAATATTTGGGGATGCCTTCTATTCTGCTTCCTTCAGGCTCCACCCACCTGGCATGTGAAACGATTGTATTTGCTGCCTCTCTGACGTTCCTTCCCTCTGCATGTAAAATACTTGCCTTTCAGTATTTGGATTAGTGGTGTATATGCTTCTGAGCCTTGTAATAAATCATTATTAGCATTGTTCTAGGTTACTTTTTTTCACGTAGTATTTTATTGGCTGCAAAGTATTCCATCATCTAAATGTGTCATCATTTTTTAATTAGTCCCAACTATCAAACCCTTAGGTCTGTTCTGATTTTTCATTATTGTAACTAACCTGTGACATACATATGAAAAATGTTATAGACATTTTCTGGCAAATTCCTAAGGATAAATTCCTTTTTTTTTTTTTTTAAGTTTCTTTATTTTGAGAGAGAGAGAGGGACAGGGAGGGTCAGAGAGAAAGAGGCATAGGGAGAGAATCCCAAGCAGGCTCCACACTGTCAGTGCAGAGCCTGATGTGGGACTCAGACTCAAGAACCATGAGACCATGACCTCAGCCTAAATCAAGAGTTGGACGCTTAACCAACTGAGCTACCCAGGTGCCCCTCCTAAGGATAAATTCTTAACAAGGAGAATGTTTAGGTCAAAAGGTATGAATGACCTTTTGATAGGCATTGCCAAACCAAGTCACACCTCTCTCAATGATTATTAAGGACTTTTAATCTTCCTTGTCCTTACTAATATCAGGCTTTGTCACTTAAAAAAAGGAAAGAAAGAATGCCTTTACCAATCTGAAGGATAGTAAGTGGTAGAAAATATTTAATATTTTCTGTTTTAATAAGTACAATATATGGAACATAATGGAGTCTTGACAAAGCTAAGTAGTGATTCTGTGTACTGCTCTGTAGAGGTGACCTGGTGACCTTTAGGATAAAGGTCATACTTGAAGAAAGCTTCGTGCCTCAGAACAAACCTTGAGTTTATGCGTTTGAAGTGAGGAGGCTTGGATTCTGGGTCTAGCCAGCCTTCTTCCCCTAGGCTAGTGTTATATTCTCAGTAATTTACTTCAAATACCTCAGAGGAGCCAGTAGGATACTTATCTGTGTGCAAGTTGACTTGAGTCTGTGCCCTGAGGATCCTCCCTCTAGAGGCCATTATTGCCAAGCAGTTCAAATATGGCCACCTAAATCAGCACCAGAGAGTTAGTTGATTAATTAGTATGATGAATGTCGGAAATAATTTTTTGCTGATGAAATGAGTAACAAGCAAGATATGAGGCTGACAAGTAAGATCGTACAAGTGTCTCTGACTTTTTTTAGTATATGTGCTGCTGAAGCGAGCACTGTCTCTGACTTTTTTAATGTTTTGCCATCGTGGCACCTGGGTGGCTCAGTCGGTTGGGCATCCAACTTTGGCTCAGGTCATGATCTCGCAGTTTGTGAGTGTGAGCCCCGTGTCAGGCTCTGTGCTAACAGCTCAGAGCCTGGAGCCTCCTTCAGATTCTGTGTCTCCCCCATCTTTCTGCCCCTCCCCTGCTGGTGCTCTGTCTCTCTCTGTCTCTCAATAATAAATAAAACCATTAAAAAAATAAAAGAAGTTATTTAAAAAAAAGAAGAAGAAGTAAGCTTGGTCATATAACATGGCTGGAGTAGTGACCGTTCTAAAACCCCATCTGTTCCCGAATCGTCCACTAACTAAGGATTTGGTTGTGTGATCTGGCTAGAAGTGTAGCTGATTATGTCATTGTAACATGGGTATCCTTGTAGCAGAGAGAAACGTTCCGGCAAAGGTTCCCACCCAGGCCCCACTCAGCATCCCCAGTGGTCGGCGAGGAGGGGACTGCGCTGAGCTTCCAGAAACGTAGTTTGGACTCTTGTGCCCTCTTGGTGATGTGGCAGAATTCAATTTGAGACTCAATTTCATTGTAACATACCTCCTGGTGGTTCGGTCACAGAGAGGGACAATCCACGACTTCTTCTTCTTCTTCTTCTTCTTCTTCTTTTTTAATGTTCATTTATTTTTGAGAGAGAGACAGAGTGTGAGCAGTGGAGGGGCAGAGAGAGAGGGAGACACAGAATCCGAAGCAGGCTCCAGGCCCTGAGCCGTCAGCACAGAGGGTGACGCGGGGCTCGAACCCATGAACTGTGAGATCATGACCTGAGCCAAAGTTGGACACCTAACGACTGAGCCACGCAGGCGCCCCAGCTTACCACTTCTAACTTAACCTCTTGGAAACTTTTGCTCATCTGTAGGAGTTGCAAGAGGTGCCCTAAATTATTTCTGACCCCCCAATTAGTTCTCAAAGTTCTAGAACATGTGGTATAAAAAAAAACCAGCATTAGATTCAGATTGCATAGCATCTTCATTCAATAGAAAGGAATATTTGTAATATTTAATATTAATTGTAATGATATCTAGTAGAAAGAGGATAAAAAAGGAAATAGAAGTGCAGAGAGATTAAACAGCAAAGTTCTGTCTCCCTCCAGAATTCATGCTCTTTCTACTGATACCCCTCTGTATCAGAATCAAGAACGGATCCTATAACTGAGAACTCTGTTATGGACTGAATTGTGTCCCCCTCAAATTCCTAAGTTAAAGCCCTAATCCTCAGGTTGACTGTATTTGGTGATAGGGCCTTTGAGTAGGTAATTAAAATTACATGAGGTCATAAAGATGGGGCCCTAATCCAATATGACCAGTGTCCTGATAACAAGAGACAGAGACACTGAGGAGCCACATGCACAGAGGAAAGGCCATGTGAGGCCACAGCAAGAAAGCGGCCATCAGTAAGCCAAGGAGAAAGGCCTCAGAGATGCCAAACCTGTTGACAGTTTGATCTTGAACTTCCAGCCTCCAGAACTGGGAAGAAGCCCTAGCGACTAATATACCCCACCTCTGTGGAGATGGGGTAGAAAAAGTTTTAAGAGGACAATTTTGGTGTGACTCATGCTTAGAAAAATCAAAAGTGGCAGATTAAGGGATTTTCTTTTCTTTTTTGTTTTTAAATCTTTCTTTCTTTTAGAGAGAGAGAGTGTGTGTGTGTGTGCACACAAGGTGGGGGTGGGGGTGTGGGCAGAGGATTCAAAGCGGGCTCTGTGCTGACAGCCGAGAGCCCATTGTGGGGCTAGAGCTCACAAACATTGAGATCATGACCTGAGCTGAAGTCTGACGCTTAACCAGCTGAGCCATCCAGGTGCCCCAGGTTAAGGGATTTTTCTGAAACGAATCCGCTGCCACATAGAGTTTTGTAATGTACACATTCTTACCCCCTCATCTGTAGCAACCAGCACTACATCTAAATGAACCATAACCCTTGAAAGGACCTACCTTCTGCTGTCAGAGTGCTAGATAAGATGGTATAACTCATCTCCATGTCCCTGAGAGCTCAGCTATCTTTGAGATATCAGGGAAGGGGAGGTAGGGAGGAGACAAGCCTCAGGAGATGATAGAACACAGGGAGGCAGCTCTAGAAGGAAAGGAAAGCTGGCTGAAGCCCAGGCCTGCAGGCAACAGGGAAAGGAGTGAAATGGTCTGGCAGTTCAAAGGCTGGGGTGGGGGTGAGGGTTCCAGAACAATGAAGAAGGGCCAAAGAACTGGTAGGGACCAGAGCAGTGGGCCAAAGAGGTGCACCAAGACCTGTAAGGCCCCTAGGGAGCAATGGGTGGGTAGGGATAGGGGAGAGGAAATAAATAAAGGGAGGCCATAACAGGCTTTACCCGCTTTAACAGTTTTCCCTTGGGCAGTGTCTTTTAACCTTACACGGTGATGCTAGTGAGAGAAGAAGGCAAGCAGTTTCTCTGCCCTGTCTCCTAACCCATCTCTTCCCTCGAAGCCCTCATCAAAGTGTAGAAAGGATCTGGTTTGTTTGGTGGAAGTGTTAGCATCTCAGTTAACTACTGAGGTTAGTAGTTGACAGGTTGAAAAATGTGAGATAAATTTAGTAAGCTTTGTGGGACTCCTTATTATGGCCGGGAGTTGACACTGCCATGAAATCAACATAGAACTTACATGCAGTTGATAACCAGGGAGATGAGGTTTGCTTCAAATAAACCACCATGCTCAGAGAAGACAAATGGACTATCAGCAGATCCGTTACCAAGAACTGTCCTGTGTAATGACACTTACATGCATCAAACAAAGCACAATGGTGCTTTCCCCGGCCCTGGCCGTGTAACTGTCCTTCTCTAGAGAAAAGTATCCACTCATCTTGTCTGCCTTGTAAACAGGAAGGGAGGCAGAGAGTGGAGCAATTATTTTGGAACTGGCTTCCCAAGTTAGAGAATTTCTGCTCTCAGAGATCCTCAAAAGACAGATAGCCACCTGGGTCTGCGTGTTTTTAACATCAACTGACTTGATAGATTAAAAAAAATTTTTTTAATGTTTATTTTTGAGAGTGAAACAGAGCATGAGCGGGTAGGGGCAGAGAAAGAAGAAAACACAGACTCTGAAGCAGGCTCCCGGCTCTAAGCAGTCAGCACAAAGCCCAACGTGTAACTCGAACTCACAAACTGTGAGATCATGACCTGAGCTGAAGTTGGATGCTTAACAGACTAAACCACCCAGGTGCCCCAAGTTGATAGATTAAAAAAAAGGTTTTTTTTTTTTAATTCTTTATTTTTGAGAGACAGACAGTGAGACGGAGTGCGATCAGGGGAGGAACAGAGAGAGAGGGAGACAGAGAATCTGAAGCAGGCTTCAGGCTCTGAGCTGTCAGCACAGAGCCTGATGCGGGGCTCGAACTAATGAACCGCTAGTTCATAACCTGAGCCAAGTCAGACGCTCAACTGACTGAGCCACCCAGGTGCCCCCTGACTTGATAGATTTTTAAGATCCCTTCTAGCACTTCGATTTTGTCACCCTGATCTCTAAGGGAAATGTTAGATGCACTGATCTCATTTCTAATTCAATGCCAGATTGCAAAGTTATAGCTAATGTTGGACACACAGACTTATGTGCATACTGCAGCAATTTTTCAAAATCCCAGACCAAAATGTAGCTGTTGGTATTGAGATCAGCTTTAATTTCTATTCCCTTCTATCCAATCACAGGTAATCTTTAGATGGTGGAAGATCTCTCTGAGGAGTGAGTATCGATCAACAAAGCCTGGAGAAGCAAAAGACACTCACGAAGAGTTCTTAGAGAACTCACATCTTCAAGGTAAGAAAGGGAACGCATTGTATACTTATGTCTCAGTTCTCTTTACAATCAGTGGTAGATTCTGTTGCAGAAATATCCAACATGTCATCATTTGAACTATTGATATGTAATTATGTACTTAAAGACAGAAATTGTTAACATACCCTGAAATTTCTCTTGGGAAAAATCTCCCAAGTGTTTAAGGTTCTAGGTTAACGTGTTCATTTCATTAATAATCTTAAATCCTAATGTAATTTTTTGCTGTAACATTTAATTATAATAAGTTTCCTTTAGTTAAAAATGAATTAACAGCTTATTTGAAAACATAATCAAATTCTCAAATCCTTGAACTCTTAGGCATTTTGGCAGTCATTTAAAATTGTTACCATTTATTTTAATATCAAAGTTTGCTTCAGAAATAGCCTTGGGGTGCCTGGGTGGCTCAATCAGTTGAGTGCCCAAGTTCAACTCAGGTGATGATCTCACAGTTTGTGAATTTGAGCCCTGCATTGGGCTCACTGCTGTCAGCACAGAGCCTGCTTCGGATCCTCTGTCTCCCTCTCTCTCTCTGCACCCCTCCCCCCAATAAATAAACATTAAGAAAAAAAAAAAAAAAGAAGTAGCCTTAATCAGGTAGCATGTGGACTAAATAGAAATTGCCCTGAGTTTTCTCTCTGCCTTTTGGCTTTTCACAGTATGAAAATTTCAGATACAAATCAAACAGTGGTGTTTTAACAAACTGTCATGTACCTGTAACCTGACTTCAATAACACACAAAATATAGCCAATGCCTCTATGCAAAGCTACTGTGCTTATAGCAAATCTCAGCTGTTATATCATTTCATCCCAAACTACTTCAGTATGTGTCTTTAAAAAGGATTCCCTTTAACTAAACTCCCTAATAATTATTCACGTTAATTATAAACATTTAAAGCCAGAAGGCATTATAGAGATTTTTATTTTATTAGGAGTTAATATCAAGGACTTTTACATATGCCTTCTCATTTTATTGTTACAATATCCTTGTGAAATCACGAGTTTTATCCCCATTTCACAAAAGAGATTCAGCATGCATATGATTTTCCAGGGTTCCACTGCTAACCTCAGACGTTGCCAGGACTAAGCACTGAGAGCCAAAAAGTCAGGTATATTAATCTTATTTTTAAAGACACATTCTGGGTGGATCTTTGATAATCAACCCTCTTAAAGATATTCTGTTTTTTAAATTATAGCATGTAATAGTTGGGGTTTTTTTAGACAGAGAGTAGATTTTGTTTTGTTTCCTTAAACCTTTGAAAGTCTTGATTGATTATGAGCGGGGAAGGGGCAGACAGAGAGGGAGACAAAACCCGAAGCAGGCTCCAGGCTCTGAGCTGTCAGCACAGAGCCCTACTTGGGGCGGGAACCCACAAGCCGAGAGATCGTGACCTGAGCCAAAGTCAGATGCCCAACTGACTGAGCCACCCAGGTGCCCCTCTCAAGATCTTTAACACATCTGCAAAGGCTCTTTTGCCATGTAAGGTCACATATTCACAGATTCTGGAGATTAGGATACAGGGCATCTTTGGCAGGGCCATTATGCTGCCTACCATAGTGATATGTGTCATGATCTAAATTGCAAAATAAACATTGCTGAATTTCCCCCTCCCCCAGATTTGCATTTATTTTTTATTTTTTAAAGTAGTCTTCATATCCAACAGGGGGCTAGAACTCATGACCCTAGGATTGAAAGTCAGTGTTGCACCAACTGAGCCAGCCAGGCACTCCTAGATTTCCATTTTAAAAGAGAAACTTCACAAGTTTATTTTTTACAAAGTCATTCATGAGGGCGCCTGGGTAATTCAGTTGGTTGATCATCCAACTCTTGATTTCGGCTCAGGTCATGATCCCAGGGTCATGGGATCGAGCCCCTCGTCCAATTCCGTGCTGAGCTTGGAGCCTGCTTAAGATTTTTCTCTCCCTCCACCCTCCCTGCCACCTCATTCAGGCGTCCCTGATTTCTTCTCTTTGGATATCAGTTTCCTCAACTGTTGATAATGGAAATAATAAAAGCATTTTGCACATAGGGTCCTTATGAGGAGTAACTGAATGAAGTGCTTAGAATTTGCCTAACACATACCAGCTACCTTTTATAGTATTTAAATTTTTTTAATGTTTTATTTATTTCTGAGAGAGAGAGAGTGTGAGCAGGGGAAGAGGGGAAGAGGGGAAGAGCAGAGAGAGAGGGAGACACAGAATCTGAAGTAGGCCCCAGGCTCTGAGCTGTCAGCACAGAGCCCGATGCGGGGCTCAAACCCACGAACCGTGAGATCATGACCTGAACAGAAGTCGGATGCTCAACCGACTGAGCCCCCCAGGCTCCCCTAGTTTTTAAAATTTGAAAAGTGAAAATTCCTTCTCTCTTCCTCCAACCTCTGTTCCCCAGAGATAACTACCGTAAATAACTTACTTTGTATTTGAATTCTTTCTGCTTGGGATTGTGTGTGTGTGTTTGTTTACAGAAATACAGTCTTTCATTGTTTAATTTGTTTTTGCATTTACTATCTTGTGAACATTTTTCCGTTAGCATATGTAAAGAAGTGCCTTGTCCTTTTCCAAGGCTGTATGGTATTTCATTGTAGAAATATACAATCCTCAATTGGTGGGCATTTTCAAAAGATTTTGGGCACATTCTGAGGCATGTTTATTTTTGCACACTTACATAAGAACTCCTGGAATGGCTAGGACCAAAGAAATGTGCATTATAATTTTGAATAGAGTATTTTGAGTATTAAAAAAAATTTTTTTAAATGTGTATTTATTTTTGAGAGAGACAGGGACAGAGACAGACCATTGAGTGGAGGAGGGGCAGAGAGAGAGGGAGACACAGAATCCAAAGCCTCCAAGCTGACAGCAGAGAGCTTAATGAGGGGCTTGAACCCACAAATCGTGAGATCATGACCTGAGCTGAAGTTGGACGCTTAATCAACTGAGCCTCCCAGGCACCCTAGGGTATTTTTTTTATTATTATTACTGAATCTAGAGTTCAAGGCTAACTTGACCAAGGATGGTACTTCTTTTTTTTTTTTTAATGTCTTATTTATTTCTGAAAGAGAGAGAGAGAGAGAGACAGCATGAGCAGGGGAGGGTCAGAGAGAGAGGGAGACACAGAATCTGAAACAGGCTCAAGGCTCTGAGCTGGCTGTCAGCACAGAGCCCGACGCGGGGCTCGAACCCACGAACCGTGAGATGACCTGAGCCGAATACCAGCCGACTGAGCCACCCAGGCGCCCCCAAGGATGGTACTTCTATTAACTAGCTTGAGTGGCACTGGTATAGGATACAGCACAAATGCCATCGATAATTTATTTGACCTTTATACTTATGTGAGTTTGGAAAGCATTTTAAATTGGGTGATTGCATTACTTCAACTTTTATTCATAAAATGAGACTTCATTAATATTTTTATGTCACCATATTTTAATTTTGAGTAATTCAAAGCTTGAGTAATTCGCAATGCCAATTACTTCACAAGAAAAAACCTGTTCTCCAGAAAACTGCTGTATTAATTATACTTCATCCAACAGGATATGGGTTTCTTGCACTTTCGCCATTGCTAATTAGATATTACTATTCTTTTTCATCTTTTGCAGTCAGATGGTGAAAATAGTGTCATATTTAATTAGCATTTTCCTGATAACTAGCAAGTTGAGCATCCTGTCATGTTTAATTACCATTTATATCCTTTCTGTAATTTCCCTGTCTGTATTCTTTGTCCACTCGTCTATGAAGTTAGAATTTTATTCTGCCTGAGACCTTAAAAAATCAGAAGAAACATCTTTGGATTTTTTCCCCCTAAGTTACATAAATAGGAATAACCATAAAATTAGCCATTGGAAATAGTTTTAAAAATTGAGTTTAAGGCAAAACTCTGCCTATATAGACTCTGCTCAAAGTGCTAATTCATGGGTTGGGGTTGAATCCAACCTAAAAATAAGTTGTTTTCCAACTTATGTCCCTTTTAAAGTTGGTTGCTTTGATCTTTGAATGAGTTATAAGTAGTGGTTAAGTATTTAGGCCAATCCACAAAAATCCCTGTGATAAAACCAAATGGCTTCAACAGCCATATCTTCAGAACCAAACGACAAAGGTTTCTGCTTCTGCTGTTGCTTGTTTAAGGAAACGTGGGTGAGATAGTGTAGATGTCAAAGAATGGAAATTCTCTTGGACATTTAGATGATTCATGAGGAAAACAGGACAGCACGTTTGAAATGAGGACTATAATGGAAAATTGTGTTTTTTTTTTTATCAACTACTTTTTTGAGATTACATACACATAGCAAAGCAAAAATTAAATCAGTTTTAAAAGATTTTTAGAATAGGGGCACCTGGGTGGCTCAACTGGTTGAGTGTCCGACTTGATTTCAGTTCAGGTCATGGATCTCTCTGTTCACGCGCTTGAGCTCCGTATCAGGCTCCACTCTGACAGTGCTAACCTACTTGGGATTCCCTCTCTCTGCCTTTCTCTGTATCTCTCTCAATAACATAAAGTTTAAAAAAAAGGATTTTAGAATAAAAGTAAGTCTCCCTCTGACCTCACGTTCCCAGTTCCTGTGACAGCCATCATTAACAGTTTCTTGAATATCCTTCCAGAAATGGTCTATGCATGTATGCAAAATATGTTAACACAGAAAGAAGAATCTTATACACTGCGTTCTATACCTTGCCCTTTGAAAGCTTTAAAATTCAGAAATGTCTTAAACCTAAAAAACAGAAGATAATATTATACCCAACACCACTAACAAAAGATGTTAGCATTTGTCACATTTACTTCATTTTTATCCAAATTATCAAATATGTTGGTGTATCTTGCTCATAATCTCCTCTTCTTTCAATGGCTATAGTATCTGTAGTGTTGTTCTAGTTTTCATCCCTTGATATGATAATTTGTGCTTCTTTCCTTTTTTTGTGGCCCTTTGTTAGGGATTTATTTGTTTGATAATTTTTTTCAAAGACCTTTTAGCTCTGTTAATTTTCTACTTATTTATTTACTATTGATTTCTGTTCTTACCTTTATTATTTCCTTCCTACTACGTCCTGGGGTCTGATTTGTTGTTTCTTTTCTTAGCTTCTTGAGATAGAAGATTAAATCATTGTTTTCAGCCATTTTCCCCCTAATACTTTCTTTAAGTATGGCCATATTAATTTTGATGAGTTGTATCTTTATTCTAATTCAGTTTAAAATATCTCCTAAATTCCATTTTGGTTTCTTCTTTGACCCATAGATTATTTAGAAACATTTTGTTCCATTTCCAGGAAGTTGGAGATGGTTTGTAGCTTTGTTTTCATCCTTTTTAAGGGCCATATTAATCTCCCCTTTATCATCTTAGTTTTGTTATACATACTGCTGAAGTGAGCACCTTATTTACTTAATATCTTTTAAAAACATAAAATCATGACATATACAGTCAAATTTCTACCCTTCCCCTATTTTCCCTCCATTCCCTTCTACTTAGATTATCATTTCCAAAGATATTCTATTATACACAGTTACAAATACATAAATATATATTATTTTTATATGTTTAAAATTTTACATGAACGCTATCCCAATATATCATTGTCCAACTTCGCTTTATTATTCAACACTGGTTTTGAGATTTATTCACGTTGATGTATGTAGATCTAGTTCACTCATTTTCAATGGTTAATGTTATTCTATTCTATTATAAACCATAGTTTATTCAAACATCTCCCTTACTGAGGGTAGTTAGGTGGTTTCCACTTTTTTGCAACAATATATCTTCATTCACCCTTGTGCAATGTGTGAGTGTTTCTCTAAGTTGGGTGTGTAGAAGTGTATTTGTCCAGTTGTAGGATATGTGCCTCTTCAACTTTACCAGGGACAATCTGCTCTCCAAGGGAGTTACATCAATTTATACTCTTGTTGGGATTTTATGAGAGATGCTATTTCTTTATATTCTCACCAACATTTACTGTAATCAGAGATACATATTAATTTTTGCCAAACTGGGTATATAAATTCCCTGATTATTAATAAGGTTGAATATCTTTTCTTATATTTATTGACCAAGGGAACGGTCTTCCCTTCTTAGAAGTGCTCATTAACTTCTTTGCCTATTTCTTCTTTTTGGTTGTTTGTCTCTTTTTGTATTGATTGTAGGAATTTTCTTATATGCATATTTTAAATACACCAAGTCTTCAGTTTGATTAAATGTGCTACAGAGATTTCACTAAGTTTTTGGTTTATCTTATCACCTTGTTTATGTGTTTTTACCCATACAGAAGTTTGCAATTTTAATGTAGTTCAAATTTGTCAATCTTTCTTTATAAATTTTGAAACATTTATTTATTTTAAAAAGCTTATTTATTTATTTTGAGAGAGAGTTAGAGAGCAGGAGAGGGGCAGAGAGATACCGAGAGAGAGAATCCCAAGCAGGCTCCACACTGTCACACTATAAGTGCAGAGCCCTACTCGGGGCTTGATCTCACCAATCGTGAGATTGTGACCTGAGCTGAAATCAAGAGTCAGATGCTTAACTGACAGAGCCACCCAGGTGCCCCTCATCAGTCTTTTAATATATGGGTTATACTTTTGTGTTTTGTTTAAGAAGTCTTTCTCTTCTCTGATTTCATGAGGATATACTCTTTTTTTTTTTTTTAAATATTTTTATTTCTTTCTAGGAGAGAGAGACAGCGTGAGCAGGGGAGGGTCAGAGAGAGAGGGAGATACAGACTCTGAAATAGGCTCCAGGCGTTGAGCTGGCAGTCAGCACAGAACCCGACGCGGGGCTCGAACCCACGAACTGTGAGATCATGACCTAAGCGAAAGTCGGACGCTTAGCCGACTAAGCCACCCAGGCGCCCCGATATACTCCTATTTTTAATTGAAATTTCTTACAACTCGTTTCTCCTATTTTCGTCTTTTACTTATCTCAAGTTTATTTTTGGCTGTGATGAGATGAGAAGTTATAACTTTTTTCTGTACTTATAGGACAGGATCTTTAGTTTGTCTCACACCAACACTATACTGCTTTAATTACAATCTTTATAGTAAGTTTTCTTACCTGTTAAAAAGAATTCATCTTCCTCCTCTTCCTCTTCTTTATAAAGAAAGAGCTGTTTACCTGTTCTTGACTTTTTACTCTGTATATGAGTTTTAAGACCAGCTGGCAAGAATCCCTGTTGAGATTTTAATTGGAATTGGATTGAATTTCTAGATTTTTGAGGAGAGAAGTGTCATCCTTTGGTCTTCTCAAAATGAACATGGTATATCTCTCCATTGATTTAGGTCTTTTATGTGTTTCAGTAGAGTTTTAATGTTTTCTTCATATAGGTCTTAGACCTTTAAACACCTTTTGCTCAAATTCTTCCCAGGTAGTTGATGATTTTTTTGTAGCTAAGAATAGAATCACGCAGGGGCACCTGGGTGCCTCGGTCAGTTAAGCTTATGACTCTCGGTTTTGACTCAGGTCATGATCTTGCGGTTTTGTGGGTTCGGGCCCTGCATCTGGCTCTGCTCTGGCTGGTGGTGGCACAAAACCTTCTTGGGATTCTCTCTCTTTCTCTGCCCTTCCCCCACTCATGCTGTCTCTGTCTGTCTCTCTCAAAATAAACAAATAAACTTAAAAAAAAAAGAATAAAATCCCTTTCATTCTAAGTTTTAAAGATTAAAATTTGCAACAATTAAAATTCTGTTTTAAGAGTATGTAAAACGTGGATGTGTTTCCAAAGTCAAAACTGTAAAACAATGTGCATCCAGAGGCTTGGTTTCATCACTATCTGCTCCACGTTTTCCCTTCCCTTGCCCTAGGCTAACCACTTGTATTTGTTATGGACCCTTTCAGTGATTCTTTGTGCAGATATAAACGAATTCATATACATATGTGTTTGCATCCCCTTACCCGTTATACAAATGGTAGCATTCTACCCCTACTGTTTCCACCAGTATATCCTGGAGATCATTTCATGCCTTAAGAGATCTTCCTCCCCCTCCCTTTCCTCCTCTTCTCTCCTTCCTCCTCTTCTTCACCCTCTCCCTCCTGCTCCTCTTTTGCTTTTCTTTCACAGCTGTGTTGTATTTCTTTATGTGAATGCACCAGAATCCTAGTGATGAAATTTTAGGTTCTTTCTAATCTTGAGATAATACAAGGAGTGCCAAAAATGAATAACCTTGTGCATGAGTTATTTTCTATTTAGTCAATATGAGATTGCTGAGTCAAAAGACAAATGCATCTTAAGTCACCACTTTGAATTAATTGTTGTTGGTATACAGACAAATGATGCTGACCATTTTCCAGTAGAATTTCTGTTTTTAATGTTTATTTATTTTGAGAGAGAGCGTGCACAGAAAGAGAAAGAGAGTGAGAGAGAGAGGGAGTTTGTGCAGGAGAAGAGCAGAGAGAGGGGGAAAGAGAGAATCCCAAGCAGGCTCCGTGCTGTCAGCACAGAGCCCAATGTGAGGCTTGTTCTCACAAACTGTGACATCATGACCTGAGCTGAAATCAAGAATTGGATGCTTAACTGACTGAGCCACCCAGGTGTGCCAATTTTTAAGAGTTTTTATTCAAAAATAGGGGTTAAAATTAATGAAACAATTTTTCTGTATTTTTGAGATGATAATTTTTCTTCCTATTTGTTTATATGGTGAATTATATTAAATAGTCTTCCAAAATTATTCCATCCTTGGATCATCCTGGGATTAACTATAATGGTCACAATTCATCTATTTTTTTTATATGTCAATAGATTGAATTTCCTAACATTTGATGTAGAATTTTTGCCACATGTGCTCCTAAGTGATTTTCTAGATACAAATTTTCTTCTTGCCTACCATCATTGCTAGTTTAAGCAACCTCATAATGTGGGTTGAGGGTTTCCTTCTACTTCTATTCTTTGGGACAACTTACCTAAGGTATGGATTGTCTGTTCTCTGAGAGTTTATCAAGGGCTTACCTGAAAAGCAGTGTAGATCTGAAACTTTGCTTGATGGTTTTCCTGTTTAATCCAGTCAGTGGATTTAATATATTTACTGGTTATAGTCTCTTGGGTTTTCTTTTTCTTTTTGAGTCAGAACTGATAAATTATATATTTCTGAGGGATTGTCCAGTAGGTCTGATTTTAAGTTAGTTAGTTTAACAATATTTCTAAGTCCCTGTCTTAGTTCTTCATAGCTCTTGGGCTTTACCTCCTGGGCTCGTGGTTCCATACTCTGAGCCATCTTCTTTGTCCACAAAAGTTAGCCCCTCTTTGCAGGCTTTATTTTCTCAGCCTACTTCCTCCTGGTAGGAATTTGAGTGTCCAAAGTCTTTTTCCCTTTGCACTGCCTCTGACTCTTTCAGTTCAAGCTGGCAGGCAGTGTTTCTACCTGTAAATTCTCTTAAAACTTCATGTTGTTGTCCATTGCTATTACTGGAGTTTACTCCATTAAACAAAACCACACCTACACACTTTTATTTTTTTTAAGATAATCCCTTCTTTAACTTGGTTTCTGCTCTTGTCTCCCGAGTGACAATACCCTTCAGCTTTTTGGAAGCTCTAAAATTTGACTGAATGGTTCTTAACAAAGCGTTTTCCAGCCATGCCCTCAGCTTCATCTTCAGGCCATAGTTTCCTGAGATTGTTCCAGATTTGATTTTTGTCTCGGGCCCATTCCTTAATTTTAGCATTGTTTGCCATCTGAAGAGGCGGAGAATATTCAGGATCAGCAAATCCTGGCAGTTTTGTAAGAAACCATCTTTAGCTTCTCTCTTTGCTCTCACCTTTTCCTTTAAGCAGCAAGAAGAAATCAGATAGTATGTTCAACACCTCGCTTGGAAATCTGCATAGCGAATCACATCCCCTTAAGTCTATTTCCTTCCTACTTTGCATATCTCAGGAGGCAACAATGTAACTGAACTTTCTGCCACTACATGGCAAGGATCTCCTGTCCTCCAGTTTTTAATAATATTTTCTTCACTTTCCTTTAAACTCTTGCCTTCAAAGCCTCCTCAGAGTCCATCAAGTGTCTACAAACAGCTATTAATTAATTAATTCAATAAATAATTGAATTATTGAAAGCTCTTCATCCTTGCACTTAACACCCTCCTCAAACTCATTCAGATTTTCTGTATACTTTCCAATTTCAAAGCTACTCCTACATCTTGGGTTTCCATTATGGCACCACAACACTTGGAGGCACTCAAATTTTTATTGCCTAATGTTGTGTAACAAATTATCCTGGAACTTAATTGGTCAAAACAATAATAAATGTTTATTAACTCAAATGGTTTCTGTGGGTCAGGAATTTGAGAACCACTTAGCTCTGTTGTTCCATTCAGGGTCTTGTATGGTGTCGCACGGAGCCTCCATCATCTGAAGGCTCGACTGGGGCTTGAGGCTCCAGTTCCATGATGACTTACATACATGGCTGACAAAGAAGTGGTGGTTGTAGCCAGGAAGTTTCCATTTCTTTCCCCATGGACCTCTCCAGAGCACTTCTGAGCATTGTTAGCATATGGCAATTGGCTTCTCCCAGAGTGAGCGATCCAAGAGGCAGCAGCAAGGCAGAGTCCCCCATGTCTTTTATGACCAAGACTTGGAATGTCATTCATGCACCATCCTATTAGTTACACAGATCACCTCTAATTCAGTGTGGGAGGGAGACACAGAAAAATGAACCTAGGAGAAGAGGATTTGTGGTGCCATCTTGGAGGCTGATTGCCTCCAACATAGTCCAACATGAAAGCAGTGATTTTAGTTTCAAAATGGACTTTGTTTTAACTTCTTTTTTTCTTATTTCAAAAGAAATCAATGTTGGTTACATAAAAAATACAACTAAGCAAAAATATTTTTCTAAATACCTCAATATCCATACACTCTGAATCTGTCACATTTCACCCCTAAGTGTATATATCTTTTTATAATATTTACATTTTAAGGACTTTACTGGTAGAGAATTCCTAAAGTACATCTGAGTCTGCATTGAACATGTTTTCCTGGCATTGGAAATGGAAAAACATTTCCAGTTATATTAAGGGAATTTTTATTATACTAAGGGCTTTTCTTCTCTGTCCACTAAGTAAGCACTGCTTTTTTTTTCTTATTCTGCTGGTGGGCCAGGAATTCTCCACATTACCTATCCTTTAGAGTTGACAGGGCTGTTTTTCCATTAGGAAAGCCCTTGGACTTTAGAAGTGCTTTGAATTGGAAGCACTTGGAATTCAGAAGCAACTAAAACCCTTAATGCCTTAGAAAGCTAGACTGACCAGTTTTAGAGAGGAATCTTATATGCCTGGCTCTTCCAAGTTGCACAGTTAGTTTTTACATAAATATGGCCCACACCTTACATCCATTCTGAAATCAGAGACCCATCATCCAGTTAAATTAGTTCTGCCCAGTGTTCTTGAGGGCTCCATCCCGATTGCTCCAGAAGGGATGTTCCAGACTGAGGAAGGAAGGTAGTCCCCAAATCTTGGGTATTTAGTCTCCTGTAGAGAGCTCTCTCTCTTCTAAGAACAGTTCTCTAGAAAGACTGGCTATGGTGATGCTTTCAGAGTCAGAACAGAAAAAATGAGACTCAAGAAACCAAAAATGTCCCCAGGTTTGGGATCACTGGAATCCACCTGCTTACTCCACCATAACTGTGCTTTCCTCTCATATAAGAAGGCAGCATTCTTTCCTTCCTTTTTTACTTCCTTCCTACCTAGATTTTAAAAAATTACACTGGTAATACAGGTTTATTGTAGAAATATTATAAAATACAGATCAACAAAAGGAAGAAAGCAAAAGTCACCATCCAGATTAAACCACGTTAAAACTTGAATATGTATGCTTCTAAACATGTTTTCCTATTTATTAGGTTTTTCAGGGTTAAAAAAAGAAACACACTATTACTTCCTTGCATTGAGCATGCTTAGGTAGACCATTATATTGGTTGATTCTTTGTGAACTGTCTCCTAATTTGGAAATAACTGAAAAAGTGCACAAAATATTAAGCAAAAGTTAACACAATTTTCGTGAAATATTTGCTTATTTTCTTCTTTCTCGTTTCCCCCCCATTATGTAAAGATGGGGATAAAAGAAGGTAAAGAGGAAAGAAGAAAGTTTGGTGGAGAAACAACATATAACAATAAGAGAAGAAAAATCAACTCAAATGAAGAGATATTAACATATTTCAGACCAGTCTGGGTAGTGGGGGTGGGGGGGGATAGCAGAAAATCCACGTGGACCAGCAATGTTGCCCAGTCGGGGATGAGGGTGAGGAAGGCACTGAGACTAGCTAAGTTGGTTGTCTGGACTGGAAGTCGGTGCTGATGAAATCAAGGGGATGCAGTTCATCACTGCGTTCAACAGTGAGTGTCCCTCAAAGGTTCTGATCCCAGGGCAGGGACAGCACCTGTAAACCAGTGCCTCACAAATGCATGTCACAGGTCCCAAAGGCAGCTTGGTGACAGTAGGAATGACTTGGTCTAATCCAACATTACCCCCCGGGGGGAAGAATGCCCTAAATCATGTCTTAGTGATACGGGTCATGGTTTTTACCTGACTGCACGTGATAACCTTGTTGGTTTGTTGGTTTCTTTGAATTACAGTTCAAATTGCCTTAATATTTGGTGCGAGAATATTAGACTATGTCTTCAGTTTATGTGAAGGTAAATTTGACTTCCTTGAACGGCTCTCAGACAGTTTGCTCCTGAATATCATTTCTTATCTGGATCTTGAAGATATTGCCAGGCTTTCCCAAACATCACGCAGATTTGCAAAGGTAACAGATAATTATTTTGTGTCTATAAAGGTTTTTCCTTGTGCTTCCTCAAAGTTTTTCTTTTTCTTTTTCTTTCCTCTTTGTTTTTCCTTTCCTTTCCTTTCCTTTCCTTTCCTTTCCTTTCCTTTCCTTTCCTTTCTCTCTTTCTTTTTCTCTTTTTAAACATAGAAGTAGTTTATTGTTTGCATTTATTTTAGCAAGCATTTGTTGAATACTTAATCATGAGCACTGTTTTAGGTACCAAGGCAGCAGAGGTGAAAAGACATTATTCCTGCCCTCAAGAAATTTATAGTCTAATAGGCGAGATTCAAACAAATACAAATTATTACAATATAATGTGAGCTGTTTGACAAGAGATGTGTGTATGAGATACAAAGACAGTGCAAAGTGATTTCCTCTGCCAGGCTTCACAGAAGGTGTTACTTTATCTGGGTTTTCACAGGGAAAAAAGGAGTTCACCAGGTGGTCTGGAAAACTAGGGTATTACAAGTCAAGGGGAATTCCAAGTTCAGGCAGAGTCATGGCCACATGAAAGAATAAGGCAAACAGTGGCCATCTCCATTTCTTCCACTCTATCTCCATTTCTTTCACTAACAGTCCTTTGCAGAATTATCTATTCACAATGTGGATGGTTTTGGTGAATTCTTCATCATAATTCACCTTATCCATGCCCAAAGATGATCAAATGGACTCTCTCTCACTACTCTGAATCCTCAGCAGATTGCCACGAGATGGGAAGACACCATTGGTGCAATGTCAGAGCCTTGATGCAAACATTATTGGTTCCTCTCCCTGGATCCAGGAAGATGCCTTGGTTTCTGTCCCTTTAGCTATTCTTAAACACACAAACCGTTCTTCCATTAAATCCTTATCTGGCTTAAATTAATCAGAGTTGGAGTTTGTTTGAAATGAAAGAAACCTGGCTTGGTATTTAGTTATAATAGACTGAGGCAACACCCGTTTATAAAAGAGCATGCAACATTTCCCAAGATGACTTAAATCATAAACTTTTTTTTTGGAACAGTATTCATCCATTTTTATTTTATTTTATTTTGATTTATTTTATTATATATTTTATTTTATTTTATTAAGTAGTCTCCACACCCAATGTGGGGCTTGGACTCAGGGCCCTGAGATCAAGAGAGTCACATGTTCTACCACCTGAGCCAGCCAGGCACCCCTATATCATAATCTTATTATCTAGAAAGTCAACATTTTTTTCCACAATCATGGAAAAAAAATATTTCTTAATTTTTATATATTAATTTTAAATAATATATGTGATATTATTTGGTGCATCCCCCTTTGAGAATAAAAGCATATATTTTTACTTGGTTTTCCCCCTAAAAATGGAGAGTCCTAAGCAAGCATTACGAGTAATCACTGTGTATTTTTCTGCCATTAAAACATGTATTAAAGTGAAGATTGGCTGCTGATAAGAAGCCGATTATTCATACTTTCGCTGAAGAAGAATTTAAAATGCATGAAATATACTAGTGGGGATCGATGGAAAGCTTCTGCTGGGGCCCATGCTTGTTCCTGAAACGAAATGGAAGAATTTGACAGAAAATGGCAGCAACTGCATTGTCTTGCGGAATTTATTCCTGTGGCAAGTGACTGTCTTCCCTCCGGGTTGTGCTCACTTCCACTCTCGATTATTCTCCCTCTCAGGGTCCGGCTATTATTTCTGCACAGTTTTGGAAATCTCCTCCGTAATTCACCTGCTGCTCTAAAGTAAGGCTTTTCTAGGTTGCCGATTTCAGCTCTCAGTATCCTTGCAGAGCAGGGTTATTAGCAGACAGAGCCGGGTCCGAGGCTGCTGCTGTTTTTCTTTCCAAGCAATATTAACCACTCATTTCCGTCTTCAATCTACATTTTCTCTGTATACCGTTTACTTACTTTTCACCTACATTTAGAAACCATTGTTATTAACCTGTTTTGTCCTGTCATTTACTATATTATCTTGTTAATGAAAAGAAGAATGCTTCCATTTCCGATTCCTGCGGACAAATTATTAGCAAATTATTTGTGACATGATCCAGCCCTTTCCTCTGATCTTGATCTTGGGGAAGAGGGTGTTCCTCTCCTGTGTGAGGCCGGCGCCACCTGCCACCTGGCTCCAAGGTCCAGTCTGAGGAACTTTAGTCTGTTGCTCATCTCCTTTCTCTTCTGTGCTGTCGTTGCTATTTTTAAAACCCATTTTTGTTTCTAAATAATTTTGGATCTGTAAGGGTTGCAAAGATCATACAGAGAGTCCGCGTATTCCCTTCACCAGTTTTCCCTAATGCTAACATCTTACATAACTAGGGTCATTTATCAAAACTAAGCAATTAATATTGATATAATACTATTATAGTATAGCCATAGACTTTACTTGTATTTCATCCATTTTTCTGCTAATGTCCTTTTGCTGTTTAAGGATCCAGTCTGGGATACTATGTTGCATATAGTTCCTATTTTTAAATCTTTCTTTCAATTTTTTTTTCTTCTCCGTGCATTAATTTTCTCAAATGAGTCTTCATCCTTCAGAAACCAAACACTCTTGGCTCTGTAGCCAATCTTTTTCCTCTACTCCTTGGAAAAACAAAACAAAGCAAAACAGTTTACAGAGCAGTTCACCTTCAGCAAACTAGCGTCATCAATGGAGTGAGACTGTATAATCTATGATGAAACGAGAACAGTAAATAAATGAGATATGAGGAGTTGGTTATTAAGCTAAATTTATCCCTTTTAAATGATGGTCCTTTATTGGAGGTTAGGCCTTCCTATCTTGGGGAGAGTTAAAATGCCCCTTCTTTTATTAACTAGTGGCCTTAAAACGTGATGATGTTAACAAATTATCCGTATTGGAAAAAGAAAAAGGTTAGCTACCTAATTTTGGTTCTTAATTTGTGTTTTGTTTGATTTCTCAAAATTTCACTGGCTGTACAACAGCCTAAATATCCCAAATGTCTCTGGTCCACAGTCAGCCTACCTCATCTCCGGTTCCCTCCTCTATCCATGCCTCCTAAATATCCCTAAATATCCCTGGTCTCCTCCCGTAACCCCTTCCTTGTCGCATCTAAAGGATCTGTTTCAGGCCATCCTCTTCCTGACCCATCTTTGCTTCCAGAATTCTCTGCTGGGTTTCCTTGTGACCATCCCTTCATTGGCCTCTCTTCCGCGCGGGGCCATGAAATGCACTCGTGTCGTGTCACTATCGTGCTTAGTGCCCCTTAGTGACTTCCTGTCATTTCCGGAATGAGATCCAAAGTCTTAGCTGTCGCATCAGGCAATGGTCCCTGGCCCCGCCTCCTGCCTCCGGCCCCAGCCAGGTCAATTGTTTGCAGCTCTCTTGCGTGCTGTTCTCTTTTCCAGGAAAGTCCTTCTGACCCACCACTCTTAACAACCACCATCTGCTCTCACTTCTGACTCCATGTTGACCCAACCACAGAGCCTCTGTGGGTAAGCACCTGAAAGTCCAGGTACAGGGTGATTATATTTCTTGGGGTAAAACAACTAAGAGGCAATCTCTGGGAGCTTGGCTAATACAAGCACACCCCTGAGGGGTGAACTCGATGCCACCTGAGGTCAGCCTGAGGGCCTGCCCTGGGGTTGCTATGAGCTCATTCAAGGTCTTGCTGCTGTCAGGGATCTGCCTGGGGGCCTGATGGCTTGCCCCAGGTGGCACCAGGCCTTCACAGTATCCTTTTTCTGCAAACTGCAGCAGATTAAACCCAAAGAACCTCTCCCTCAGCTCGATAAGAGACCGAAGTGCAGACAGGCAAGGACAATGGTGACCCGTATAGAAATACAGTCATCTTGGTCATGACTTGGGAACAACTACAGGCTCCCCTACATGATTCCCAAGTCTGCCAAGTAGGTGAGGCACCTAGGAAGCAGGTGAAAATAGAGGGACTAGGCCCACACCCTGGGGGGCAGGTAGGTCTGAGGTGGACCCAGCACCTGTGCTCTCGATGTGTTTGCTTGTATTTACAGCAACCCAATTCTGAGTTCAGCCCAAGAATTTGACCATTGAAATTAAAATGGTACAGATAGGGGCGACTGGGTGGCTCAGTTGGTTGAGCCTCTGACTTCAGCTCAGATCATGATCTTACCGTTGGTGAGCTGGAGCCCACATCGGGCTCACTGCTGTCAGCACAGAGCCTGCTTCAGATCCTGTGTCCCCTTCTCTCTCTACCCCTCCTCAACTCGAGCTCTCCCTCCCCCAAAAGATAAATAAAACATTAAAAAATAATAAAGCCTGCAGATAAAAGTTCTCAAGAGATTCTAAAAGGCTAGAAGCTTGGGTGGGGGAGGGGTGGGGTGTTTTCCTACCTTCACTGTGTACAGGTATTGTGGGGTGTTTAAATCAGAAGAGGACAGAGACCTGGGTTCTGTTCTTTGATCATCCACTTCCCGCTATGAACTTGGGCAGCGCCCTTATCATCGTTTCAGAGCCTTCATTTCCCCCTTTGTAAAAGGAGAGGTCTTAACCAGATAAGCCCCGCCGCCGGGGATCCCTTTCAACTTTTAGACAGCATCTTGTGTTAAGTTCATACACCACCGCCAGGGGGAGCTAAATCCACGATTAGCTGTGCCTTGGATCAAAGCCCCCAAACCACAGCCAGGGTGCAGACCTTGTGTTTTTCAGTCTGGCATCTACCAAGCTAAGAGCACCAGAGTTTGGGAGTCTTAGATGAGGGTATTTGTAGACCAATGTGTAATATAAAACAAATTGTAAATATTTCCAGTGTAAAATATGAGTCATAAATGGAGTTACTCTACTGGAAATTTCAGCTCTCTTTTGAGAATTCTTTTCTTTCCCTCCAAACCTCATAGTTTTCTTCCATAATCTTCATTATGTGAGACACACTGATATCCTGAAATGTTTTGTGCTGGTAATGGGGTCTTCATTTATTCTCGTGTTAGAGTTCAAATCTTTCAAAGGAGGGTCAGAGGATCTGTTTTGTTTTTTAATATTAAGACATTTTCTAAGAGTTTCCATTTGTTGTTTGTATTTAGAATATGTTGTGATCTGAGTAGGGACATCAGACCTCGAAGGACTATTGAAGTTGGGATAGCATGACTTGATGAATATCAAAATGTTTGGGGGGCTGTCAGTATCATACGGGAATGTGTAATAGTTTGTGCTTCGATATTTATGCAGGAAGGATCTTAAGTGATTATGGCTCATTTTACTGTTCATTTCTATTTGCAATTCATTCTTTTCCCTTATTGGAGTACTTTTAGAGTAGTATAAGATTATAGGGAAGCATAAAAGTAAAAAGTCCTGGCTGCTTTCTGCTCAAAACTGAGTGCGATGGTGTCTTGATGTGGACGTAACGCTGACACGTTTTCCCCTCCCCAGAAGGAAGTTAGGATACATTGGTGCAAAGCAGGACAGGGCCAAGGCCAGACCTGGGGTGGTGCTAGTGGGATGCTTGGCTATCTGGGGCTGGGGGCAGGGTGGGGAGTATGTGGCTAAGTCTGCACCAGGTGGGCTGAAATGGTGGCCCGTGGTAGGCAGGCAGAAATCAGGGGCACACAGTTTCCCTTCGGCAGCTGTGGAATGCTGCGGGGGTGGGTCCCCGTCCTGGTGCTCAGGGTGGGTTGCAGCTTGTGACGGGGAGGTACAGATGGTGGTGGCAAGCAGGAGGGGCAGACCCAGAACATACCTTGTGGGTATGCATGGGAATTGCTCGGGCCTTCCTCTCGGAGACAAGGGAGGCAGCTGGGCTTCCCCACCCACCATGGTCTCTGCAGTGTTTGGGGCATCAATGTGGTGCTAATCATTCCTGTCTAAGCCCACAAATTAGGGGGTGAAGGCTATTGCTCTCCTGACCTCTTGCTAGCCAGGGCTGGTGGCTCAGGGGGCCATCTGGGATGACAGTGCTATGCCCTATGAGAGTATGGGTGGGTACAGTTCTCTTTCAGTTTGGTTTCGATATCTGGAGGAATAGAACGTTCTAGAACTTGCTCTGAAAGGCTGGTCAGAATAGCAATTGATACCAGGCTTTGAATTTCAACTTAAGTTTGGCCTTGTTAGTTTCATTTCAACATTAGCACAGAACATATTGTAATGACTTAATTGTGAATCTGTCTTCTGTTGTATTTTCTTAGTCTTCCCCATACCTGGTAAATAGAGGTTCTGAAGAAATGTCTGCATAGAGGGATATAGAATAGATAGATACTTTGGGTCTTCAGATCCTTAAATTTATCAAATGACTAACTGGAAGAGAAAAAACATTTTTCTCTGGTCTTAATTTCTGTGAACAGGAATTAATTAATCATGTTACTCATTGTCCATAAATATGTGGTCCCTTGATATCTCTGTATTCGTATTTGACTCCTCATTTTTCCATTCTGTGAACCGATGATCTTTCTTAGTTTTCCCCAGAATCTCAACCATGGCAACTGAACTGTGCACCCAGTGGTAGCTAAATGCATACAGGGCCTCTTTCTACTGTTTGTTGTTGTTTTTTTTTCATTTTTAATGTTTATTATTTTGCGTGCAAGCACGAGAGAGAGTGAGCTCAAGTGCAGCAGGGGCAGAGAGAGAGGGAGAGAATCCCAAGCAGCCTCTGCACCGTCAGTGCAGAGCCTGACACGGGGCTCTAACTCACGAACCATGACATCACGACCGAGCCAAAATCAGACACTTAACTGACTGAGCCACCCAGGTACCTCATATATGTTATTCCTAATCTGCACTAAAAGTTTAGTATCATTTCCACATAATCATAACTACCATTTACTGAGTGCCTACTATGGGCTAAGCACCGAATATGTAATTCAGTATAATCTTCAAGCAGCCCTGTGAGGTGATGAGCAGAGACCACCTTGTCCAGACTTCATAGAGAAGGAAACAGAGGTGCAGATAAAGTCCGCAGCTGGTGAGCAGTGGAGCCAGGTACTGTGCCTGGGAAGTCTTACTCCAAAGCTGTTGTGCTTAAATCACTTCGTTGTGCTTCTTAGATGACCAAACACAAGGCTGGATGTGGAGACAGGCTCAGAGCAATTAAGTATTATGTCCAGGTTTAGTTAATTACTAAGTGGCAGGGCCAGGATTCACATTTGCTAGTTGTCCGCGTCAGTCACAGAAAGGAACTACAGTGGGTAGGTGCCGCAATGACAGACCATTGTTTTGAAAGTGTATTCTTCCTCTGGCCACACGGAGACATCCATGGGTAGCAAGGCATAAATGGGGTTCGTCCCCAACTTAAGATATGTGTCTGATTTTTTGGTCCAGTCTATTTCAAAGTCTTCATTATCATTTATGCTGTCTTATCTATAGGATTATGATCACTGAGCTTTCTTTTCCATGTAGCTTTATGTATTTGTCTAGGAGTCATTCCCAACAACCATGTTCACAATCATGGAATTTAAACTAACAGAAGGGAGGGGCACCTAGGTGGCTCAGTCAGTTAAGCGTTCAGCTTCGACTCAGGTCATGATCTCACGGTTCTTGGGTTCGAGCCTGCGTCAGGCTCTGTGCTGACAGCTAGCTCAGAGCCTGGAGGCTGCTTCAGATTCTGTATTTCCCTCTCTCTCTGATCCTCCCCTGCTCACGCTGTCTCTCCCTCTCTCTCTCAGAAATAAATAAAACATTAAAAAAAACAACAACAACAACAGAAGGGAAAATGTCAGAAGATAGCTTGAGCCCATACCAGTTTATCATTTAACTGATGGGATTACATGAAGTGATTCTGTTTTAGGTGAGTTTCTCCATAAGAAGGACCCATCATTACCTTGTGAAGGACTCAAAGCTCATAGTCATCCTTAACTTGCGATTAGATAACATATACCAAATATACTAAAAAGCTCAAAGGTTTTGCACAATAATGATGTGAGCATAGAGTAAGTTATAGATTGTGACTTGGGATAACACACAACCCCTAAACCCCAGTGATGCAACACAATAATAGCTGTTTTTTTCATCCACAATTCTTACCCATTGTGGGTCTATGGGATGCTCTGCACTAAGTCCCTCAGGCACTCAGGCTTAGAGATAAACCCACTGTCTTGCACTGCACCATCTGAAATGTGAGGTCTCCTCAGACCATATGGAAGAGAAGAGGTTCATGCTCTATGTTGTTGTTGTTTTGTTTTTTAAAAGATTTTATTTTTAAGAAATCTCTACACCCAACATGGGGTCAAACTCATGACCCTGGCTCCACTGACTGAGCCAGGCAGACTCCCCTCACATGCCGTTTTGAAATTTTGCAGCCCCCTAACTGCCAGGAACAGGGAANCATGACCCTGAGATGAAGAGGTGCACGCTCCACTGACTGAGCCAGGCAGACTCCCCTCACATGCCGTTTTGAAATTTTGCAGCCCCCTAACTGCCAGGAACAGGGAAATGTGGGAGAACAGTTGCAGTGTTTGCATAGCTGCACTAGCTGTGCACTATCCTGAATAGACCAGTGCACACATCAAGATTCATATATCCCAAGGCCGGATCATGATGGTGTGGTGTCTTGAACACAGTTCCCTGCTTTAACATCTTCAATATGAGATGCAAGAGGCCTTCATCCTTTTGCTTATCATCTTTTCTGTGTTTCTTGGGACCATACTCTTTGA
This sequence comes from Crocuta crocuta, assembly GCF_008692635.1. Taxonomy (NCBI): domain Eukaryota; kingdom Metazoa; phylum Chordata; class Mammalia; order Carnivora; family Hyaenidae; genus Crocuta; species Crocuta crocuta. Next base: position 2,431,599 of record NW_027529538.1, read on the forward strand.
GCATGCGTCTGGCATCAAGAACTGACTCAGAACCAAAGACTACATTATACTTATAAAATACCTTTTGTCTAAGAAACTGAGTTTCTTACTCTCTTTTACCCTCCAAGAAGTCTATTTTACACCCTCTTCTCTCTCCTAAAGTCTTCATCCTCACTCATGGCTGCTATTGTCGCCTCTTATTTCACAGAGAAATTAGAAGCCATCACCAGGCATCCATTGTCCCTTCCCCAACTCTACCCATCTGCTCTGTGAGCTTCCTGTTATAGGTAAGAATGTTCCCTCTTATTACCTACACTCACACTTCCACTTGTGCATTTCAGCTCCTCAGTTCAGCTACTTTGCTCACGCAGCTATCCCTTTTTTATCCTCTGTCATTAGTCTTAACCTTCTATTGGATCATTTCCATCAGCACATAAATTAAGAAGAGAAAATGCCTTGACCTGATTCCCTATTCTGCTCTCCAAGCAAAATTCCCTCAAAAGAGTGTCTGTACTTGGCTATATCTACTTCCTCTCCTATTCTTTCTTGAACTCACTCACCAGGCGTTCATCCCCACTGTGCCATTGAAATGGCTCATGTCGAGGTTGCCATTGTACTTGATCTTGCAAAAACACCAGTCAGTCTTAAATTCCGACCTTTTTGACAGCATGTGACACCCTGGATTGCTATCTGGGTTTTCTTCCTTATTCTCAGCCTCCCTGGCTGAAAACTTTTCTATTTTTTGACTGTTTAATGTCGGAATGTCCTAGAACTCTTCCCTGGGCATTTTCTTTATCTACAGTCACACCTACATGATAGCATCTAATCCCAGGGCTTTAAATAGTACTTACATATTGATAATTTTCTTTATTTTTTTTTTTAATTTATTTCTAGGAGAGAGAGAGAGAGAGACAGCGTGAGCAGGGGAGGGTCAGAGAGAGAGGGAGTCACAGACTCTGAAACAGCCTCCAGGCTCTGAGCTGGCAGTCAGCACAGAGCCCGACGCAGGGCTCAAACCCATGAACCGCAAGATCATGACCTAAGCGAAAGTTGGACGCTTAACTGACTAAGCCACCCAGGTGCCCCAATTTTCTTTATTTTTAAATGTTTTATTTATTTTGAGAGAGAACACATACACATGAACAAGCAGGAGAGGGGCAGAGAGAGAGAAAGAATCCCAAACAGGATCCATCTCAGGGCTTAAACCCATGAACTGCAAGATCATGACCTGAGCCAAAGTCAAGAGTGAGATGCTTAACCAACTGAGCCACCCAGGTGCCCTACATGTTGATAATTTTCAAATACATGTTTCCAATTCAGGTTTCCCCTTGAACTCCTTACTTTTATGGCTAATTGCATGCTCCACACTTACACCTAGATGTAGTATAGACATCTCAGATTTAACATGTCAAAACCAGACCTCTTGATATCCCTCCACACATACCTCTTTAGCAATTCTACTTCTCCCACAGTGTTATTTTGTCAGTCATTGGCAACACCATTCACCCAGCTGTTCAAGCCAATAGTTCTTCTCTTTCCTCTTACTTCTCACCTAATTCATTAGCAAGTCTTATGAGCTCTACCTTCAAAATACATCTACACTCCGGCCATTTCTCACCTCCTCCTTTGCCATCACCCCATTACATGCCATCTTCATGTCTTCCTGGATTTTCCAATAAGAACACCACAATACGTTTGGTTTCCCCCAGTGGGGATGACAATATACCTTCTTTCTGCATCAAGATTATGTTCATTCTCTAGCTGTGGGTGATACTTATATCACAGAGCTATTGATCCTATCACTTTCCTATGTGCTGGTCAACATTGATGACATCATGCTGATGAACAGGAAGCAGCAGATACTTTAGATGTCTTGGCCAGGTATGTGTATGTCAGGGAGTTGGAGATGAACGCACAAAAATTGAGAGACTGCCATCTCAAGAAATGACCTGAAACCCAGTGCCTTAGATCTACTTCCTACCATGAGAAGGCAGCCAAAGCTCTTTGTGGATCGTTTTTAGTTTTCAAGGTACATATACAATTTGAGTTTGCTTCTCCACGTAGCCCTAAAGCTGCCAGTGGTGAGGGGGGCTCAGATGCTGGTCCAGACTGTGATGTAAGCAGTGGTACTACTGGCTTCTCATGATCCAGCAGATTCAGTGATGCTCAGAGTGTCTTCAGCCTGCATGGCGGTGGCTTGTCAGGACCCTTGCTGAGACCTGTGTCGTACCTCCATAGGAAAATTACAGCTTGTATCCCAGGGTTTTAGAGTACAGACAAGAATTTGCTTGTAGAAAGTTGTTCTGCTTTTGAAAAATAGCTCTTGGGTTTCTATGGGATTAAGCCTACTGTTTTGGGTAGATGGTCAAAGTCTTGAAAAGAACAAGATTCGGAAATTCGTGATGATTCATAGTAAAGAGGTATTTGGATGGATTTCTCAGCATCAACCAAAAGGTATAGATATTTGTGTCCCATGTGACTGCTCTGCTCATCAAAAGGCACTTCGTGCTGAGGAGGTTTTAAGTTATTAGATGGGGAAGATGCTCTGCTCTGTGGCCGTCCATCAGCTTGTTTCCCTGGCCACCCTACTGTTCGCTGGGTTCATAACCAATGCCAGGTGGCAAGGATGGGGCCTGTGTGTGGACTCAGTAGGAGCCTCCTCTCATCAAGAGGAATCTGGCTACTGTCACAGGAGAGACGACTACTGAGCCCTCAACAAAGTGTTGCCCTCTAGGGCATCCAGCCAGGAACTTGGAGGCAGGTGAGTAACACAGGATTCTTCATCATGGAGGAAGCAGCAATTTGTGCTCCTGGGATCCTGGTCCTATTCTAGACAGGGATCCACTTTCCTTGCATGCTGTGGTTCTGCCGCAGCCTTGTGTGTAAACTGACTACATGCCTTACTTTCCATCATTGTATCCCTCACGAGATTGCTTCAGACTATTTTATGGTAAAAAATAATTTCTTAAAGAAATAGACATAAATACATATATGTATTAAACATACATTCATATGTACATATGTGTACATATACCTTACATATAAGGTAATGAACACAACATTTCTTGCTCTTAGCATATGCTCCGTCAGTGATAGATAGTTTGGGGGTCCACTGGCTTCTCACCTTCCTGCCTCCTGGCTGGAGGAGTCTTTGCGGGGGTGCCTACAGATGGGGCGTGTCTCAGAGGGTCTTGAGCAGGAAGCAGGAGCCCAGGCTGGCGCGCTCTGGGACCACTGGTTTAAAGGAACTCTGGGCGCCTTACCAACTGTCCACCACGCCTACCCCTTTCCACTTCTGGGTTTTCACATATAACGACCACTGAATGGAACTGATGAAAAGGGAACTCGGGGTGCTGATTAGCTTCCCGGAGCACAGAACTGGCACAGAAAGATGGAATCAGGGAGTGTCTGCGACCCAGGCCCATGAGGAACCCCACTTAGAGCACAGCTTGTACAACCGGAGTTCATACTGTGCAACATCAGGCACCCAAGCACCTTTAAATGTTCCTGTTGCGTATACCAAAAAGCCACGGTGAGCACCAAGGTTCATGATAGTAAATAAATATAACAGAAGCTTTGTCTTCAGGAAGGATTTGGGGCATGTTATGGAAGGGGTCAGGAAATCTGCGTGTTAACAGTGTTTAGTAGCAGGGTCTGATGAGGGTAAAAGTGCCATAAACAATGGTGCCAGCTGAAAATGTCATACCAGGGGCAGTTGGGGGGCTCAGTCAGTTGAGCGTCCGACTTCGGCTCAGGTCATGATCTCGTGGTCCGTGGGTTCAAGCCCTGTGTTGGGGGGCTCTGTGCTGACAGCTCAGAGCCTGGAGCTGCTTCAGATTCTGTGTGTGTGTCTTCTCTCTGCCCCTCTGCTGTTTGCCCTCTGTCTCTGTCTCTGTCTCTGCCTCTGCCTCTGCCTCTTAAAAATAAATAAATGTTTAAAAAAATGTCATACTAGAAAGCCCTGGGTAAATGAAGCTGAATTGTGGCAGCATTGAACTTGGAGGGAGGACAAAATGGCCTCATGCCTCAAAATGGCCAGAGGGGTCTTATCTGTCCTTTAGCCTCTTGGCTTCGAGTTAAAGGCCCAGACTGCAGAAGACCATCTCAGAGAAGTTTCTCTGCAGAGAACAGCTCACTGTGCCGTGTGCCAGATGGGCCCAGCGAATACACAGAATTGTGTAGTTCTGGTGCGTGGTGTGATGTCAACAATGTGCAAAGGACTCAGAGCAAAACATGCAAAGGACTCGGATGGGACCCCGGCACCAGGCATGGGTGCCGGTTGGCTGTCTGAAGGCTCCTTGTTCATTATGAGGCCCTTTGCTACCAAGCAGCCTGCAGTAAACTAAGCTGTCAGCTGTACAAGCCCAGTGAAGAGATGGCTTAAGTGAATGTTTAAAATGGAGGCAAGTTGGGATGCCTAGTGGCTCAGTCAGTTAAGTGTCTGTGTCTCCCTCGCTCTCTGCCCCTCCCTGCTCACACTTTCTATCAAATAAACATTAAAAAAAGTTTTGTTTTTTAATGGAGGCAAGCTTAGGAGGAGTTAGCAGTGCTCTCACTCTCGAAGCTGCTGCAGCGCTGGGTGCAAGGTCGTGGACCACACCGTTATCAGCCTCTGTTGCGTGGTTAATTGGAAATTAACGATATAATGTTGTATGTGTAAATTACCTGTATAACATGGTATATGTACTATTTATCACTGTCGTGTATTTTTCGTCTTAAATGAGAGCAGGGCTTGGTTCCCTCCATGATTCAAATACTGCTTTGTCCTTTTAAGCACTTGTGCACTTTGCAAGAGGAAGGAAAGGAGGCAAAGGCTGGGTCTGGTACATTTTCATGCTCATGTAATGTTCCCTGCAGTGTCTTCACAGGCAGCGGGAATCAGATAGTGATTTTGTGAGTTAATGACATTTCCCTGCCCCGTGTCCAACGTAACCTGCCTCTGTCTTCCCCCCCATAGCTGTGCATGTCTGACGAGCTGTGGGAGAAGATAGTTCAGTCTTGCTGCGACAGCATCACGCCTGACATGAGGGCCCTGGCCGAGGAAATGGGCTGGAGGCAGATGTTCTTCACCAACAAGCTGCAGCTCCAGCGGCAGATCCGCAAGAGGAGGCAGAGACAAGGAAGCCAGAGAAGCAGTAACCCTTAGGGACACGTTTTCCCACCTCCAGGAGGGCCAAGAGATGGCTGTCTTTTTCTTCTGTTTCCCAATCTCTTCCGTTTCCTTCGACTGAGAACTAAGATTTCCATTGTTTTGAACTTGCTGATTCAAGGACCCACCTGAAAATCACACGGTGTTTGCACACAGATGCACCAAAACTCGACGAAGCAGTGCCTTGCTTGAACCTCAGTCCCCTGCAGTAAGGGTCAGGTTCATGGCCCCGGCGAAGGGCCACATGACAGGAAGCCCTTGACACCCATAAGAAAAGAGGCTTCTCCTATACAGAAACAAACAATAAATTATTATTAGAAGGTTTTTAATACGTATCTGGTTTTTCCAGGTATTTGAAAGGAGTGCTAAGCTTTTGAATTTTTTTCCCCAGTGGAGGTGGCTTCGTGTCCCCTCCAGGGAGGGGCAGGGGCCAGGAGGCAGTGGGCAGTCTGGTGAGCACAGCTGCCTTCCCAGCTCTCTTCAGGGCGCCATCCTGTGGGCCCCGGGATGCCAGGCTCCATCCCTGCATGGAAACAACCTCTGATCTGGCCCCACGGCACGGCTGGAACCCAGCATCTGCCTGCGACCCCTTTCCAGAGCCCACCTTTCCAGGACTTCACATGGTCAAACAAAGCTATAAACTTTTCTCAGAAGGACACTGCTCCCCCAAGGGAATGTGGACAGCTACCACTTTTATACCGGGGATTTTAAAGATTTTTAAGCCTGAGGGAAAACCCAAGTATAGTGTGTAGTCTGTTAATTTGGAAGAGGAGTAAGAACAGTACAGTTTTAGGGGAGGGGACTGTACCTCCCTGTAATCTAAAAATTGTTTTCTCCCTGGGCTGTCCTGAGGATGAAGTACCTCCAGATAATGACACTCCATAGCAGCAAATGAGCTAATGACTCCTTTTAGGCGACAGAAAAAGTAGCTGTCAACCTCCCATCACCTTCTTGACCGTTACCATTTCTTCTTCTCTATAACTCCACCTTAGTGCCTAGAAGAGATCATCTATGCCTCCCTCTGCTCCCGGCACAGAGGAATTTCCTGTGATGCCCTGAGACCGCCTGCACGGGCTGTTCTCCATGCCTGAGTCCTTCTGAATGGCTCATGGCCATGGCTTAGTGACACCTTCTTTCTCTTTTCTACCAAAACCTGTGCTAATATCAAACCAGATTTTAACTCCCATCCCTTAAAACTCGCACCCATGAAACTCAGAGATTTTTCCAGCGACATCTGTGAAATCAGGCCTAGTCTGCTTCCTGGCAGATGAGGAGCCTGTCAAAGTTGCGTCTGGATTTTGTCCAAGCAAAGAGCAAAGATTTAATGGGTGAGAGACCCAGGCTTCATTCCCCACCTGGGAGAGAGCTGTCAGGTGACGCAAGTGACTGGCCGGCAGGTGGAGGACACGCACTTTGTCACGGCCCCTGCAGCCTTGTTTGCTCCCAGAGTCCCGGACTTCGCTCAGGGCCGGCTGTTTTAGTGCCAGAACACAGATTACTACCACATGTGTGCAATGACTGTGTGTGCACAACGTGGTATGCAACAGAACTACATAAATATAAAATTAGAACTCATTTGACACCGATGCAAATATGTCAACAGCTTAAGCACTTCATATGGAGTGTTTAATCAGCTAACTGAGATTCTGAAAGCTTATGGGCATGACAACATTCTAGATTCGATATGAATCGGTAAGAACACAGATATGACTGTTCGAAAACTCTTACTACCCACTTAAAATATTGTAATGTAAAAGTAGGTGCTGAAAGTAAATAGCAATGAAAAATGGGTTATTCATATGTTGACTATTGTTAGATAGTATTTTAAATAACATAGGCTATTAGATTATTTCAGTGATTACTTGCCCTAATAATTTGGGTGACTTATTACCTGACTATAATTTTTTGTCAACCTATAAGCAGTATCACCAACTTAATATCCTGCAGGGGACCAGTATTCTCAGCGGTTGACACATTTTGCCCCTCTCCGCCAGCCTCATTCTCCGTGGTTGATCCCACGTGATGATCCCACTGGATGAGAATAGGCAGTTCTGGAGTTGATCTCTGCCTCACCTGATAGCTTTCACATGGACGAATTAAACTGCTTTGCTTGTGACATACCATTTCAGAGTGAAATGCCACAGCATCATATAATCTTGCTCTTTCTCATATTTTCAGTCAAAAGTGTTCCTACTCTGTTATCATTTACCTTTGTCACAGTAAAAGCAAAAAGCTGATATTTTCTGGATGATTTGTATGTTTCATGTTATAAGACAACTATTTAACAACAGCGAATGTGAACATTTATAAACAAAAAATAAATATATTTTACCTAACGTCAAGTTCTGTTACCGCTTTTTTCCTGAACAAGTTAGCTTGGTATGTGCATTCAACCTCACTTATGTGGAATCCAACACATTGATTTTGGATTATTGATCAAAATAGTGATTCTGAGTAGGCCCAAGGATTTAGACAGAGATTATGAATTGAGTGAAAAGTAGGATGTGGGGGTGAGGAGGGGGGTGGTGGTTGGAACAACTTAACTAGTTGCCACGCATCCTTGTTTTCCCAGCTGCTTCTGCTCAAGATGGTCACCAGCCCTCATTAATTACCCCAAACCAACTATCAAGACACCGAAGACTAATATAGAACAACCTTACTAAAAACAGAAGACCTTGGTGTGACATAGTTTGTTGCTCCGAGCTCTAAGATGATGTCATTTATCTGCAGTTTGTGGTAGGATAATATACTGCAGGAGAAAGTCCACGCTTTACAGCTCTGAACAGTTGATTAAATAAGAATGAAAGGCTTCAATTGGATATTAAAAACCGTATGTAGACAAGCTACCACCACATGAAAGAAAAAATGTGTCCCTGCAGTTAAAACATAACCTTGTGCATCAGGTCACTTTAGAAAGTAAAACTGGTATCTTAGCTTTGCCTAGTTATTGTTTTGAAATGAGATCATCCATGCAGTGGGATAGCAGTCATTTAGCCTTGCAGCATGGAACACTTAGGGTCAGGAGCTACTGAGGACTCCTTGTTTCCTGCTTATCACATTTGCAGATCTATGTTCCTTCCACATAGCTCTCCATTCAGAAGAGTAATTTTCAGTTGTGGAATTTGTTCCACACATCCAGGAAGTCTTACAGCCATAGATCTGTGGTCACAGAATGAGTTAGAATAACCTTAGAAATAATAATAATAGTAGTAATAGCAACTTCCATTTGTTGAGTGCCTACTGTGTGCCAAGAAACAGATAGTAACCAACTTCATTCTTATCGCACCGCTTGAAGGTAAGTGATTACTACTTCTGTCTTATAGATAAGAGATCTACAAACTATGGCATAGGCCCAATTTGATCCGCGCCTGTTTCTGTAGAATAAAGTTTTATTGGGTCATAGTTTATCTATGGGCCATTACCTATGGCGGCTTTCACATTACAGTGGCAGAAATAGGGAGTCACATTACAGACTGTATGGCCTACAAAGATGAAATTATTCACAAAGAGGACAAATTAATTTTTCCCAAGGCTTCATAACTAATAAGTGGTAAAGCTAGATTTAAATCTGTACTTAAAGTCTATGTTCTTAACCACAAAAGCCACACACCACTTCTCTTTTCAGAGCCAACACCATATTTGACCAGTGGAATTTGAAACGGTGATAGGATTTGCCCAAGGTCATTTGAAATAATTAGGGAGAGGGCCTTGAGCATAATATAAGAGACCATTCTAATTTGGTTGTCCAGAGAATATTCCAAGCTTTTGATGAAATAAATTATTTTTTTTAATTTTGATTTTATTTTATTTATTTTTTTAATGTTTTATATATTTCTGGGAGAGAGAGACAGCATGAGCAGGGGAGGGCCAGAGAGAGAGGGGGTCACAGACTGAAATAGGCTCCAGGCTCTGAGCTGGCAGTCAGCACAGAGCTCGATGCGGGGCTCGAACCCACGAACCGAGAGATCATGACCTAAGCAAAAGTCGGACGCTTAACCGACTAAGCCACCCAGGCACCACTAAATTTTGATTTTAATTCCGGTGTAGTTAATATAGTGTGTTATATTAGTTTCAGGTGTACAATATAGTGATTCAACAACTCCATATATTGCTCATGAAGGTAAGTGTACTCTTAATCCCCTTCACCTATTTCACCCATCCTCCCCACCCACCTCCACTCCATTCACCATCTGACTTTTCTCTGTAGTTAAGAGTCTGGGGGTGCCTGCATGGCTCAGTCAGTTGAACGTCTGACTCTTGATTTTGGCTCAGGTCATGATTTCACAGTTAATGGGATTGAGTCCTACGTCGGGCTCAGCACTGGCAGCACAGAGCCTGCTTGGGATTCTCTCTCTCCCTCTTCTCTGCCCCTTTCCCACTCACACTCTTTCTCTCTCTCTCAAAATAAATAAATAAACTTTTAAAAAAAAAGAGTCTTTTTTTGGTTTATCTCTCTTTTCTTCTCCTTTGTTTGCTGGTTTTTTCCCCTTAAATCCCACATATGAGTGAAATCACATGAAATCATTTCAACTGGCTTATTTCACTTAGCATTATACTCTAGATCTATCCATGTTGTTACAAAGGGCAAGGTTTCATTCTTTTTTATAGCTGTATAATATTCCTGTGTGTGTGTGTGTACACATACCACATATTTTTTATCCATTCGTTTATCAATGGACCCTTGGGCTACTTTCATAATTTGGCTGTTGTAAATAATTCTGCAATAACCACGGGTTGCATGTATCCCTTCAAAGTAGTGTTTTTGTATTCTTTGGGTAAGTACTACTCAATAGTGAAATTACTGGATCATAGGTAGTTCTATTTTTAACCTTTTGAGGAATCTCCATACTGTTTCCCACAGTGGCTGCACCAGTTTGCATTCCCACCCACAGTGCATGAGCGTTCTTTTTTCTCCACATCTTCACCAACACTTGTTGTTTCTTGTGTTTTTGATTTTTACCCATTCTGACAGATGTCAGGTGATCTTTCATTGTCCTTTTGACTTGCATTTCTCTGGAAATGAGTGATGTTCAGCATCTTTTCATGTGTCTGTTGGCCATCTGTGTTTTCTTTGGAGAAATATCTGTTCATGTATTCTGCCCATTTTCTCATTGGATTTTTGGGGGGGGGTTGAGTTGTAAAAGGTCTTTATATATTTTAAATAGTAACCTTTATTGGGCATGTCATTGGTACCTATCTTCTCCCATTCAGTAGGTTGTTATTTAGTTTCGTTGGTTGGTTGCTGTGCAGAAGCTTTTTTTTTTTTTTAAATGTTTTATTTATTTCTAGGAGAGAGAGAGAGAGAGACAGTGTGAGCAGGGGAGGGTCAGAGAGAGAGGGGGTCACAGACTGAAACAGGCTCCAGGCTCTGAGCTGGCAGTCAGCACAGAGCCCGACACGGGGCTCGAACCCATGAACCGCGAGATCATGACCTAAGCGAAAGTCGGACGCTTAACCGACTAAGCCACCCAGGCGCCCCAGAAGCTTTTTACTTTAATGCAGTCCCAATAATTTATTTTTGCTTCAGAGAACATATTTAGAAAAAATGTTGCTACTCCTGATGTCAGAGAAATTTCTGCCTGTGCTCTCTTCTAGGATTTTTAGGGTTTCATGTTTCACATGAAGGTCTTTAATCCGTTTTGAGTTTACAGTTGTGTGTGACATAAGTAAGTGGTCCAGTTTCATTCTTGTACATGTTGCTGTCCAGTTTTCCCAACACCATTTGTAGAAGAAACTGTCTTTTTCCCATTGGATATTCTTGCCTCCTTCATCAAAGATTAATTGACCACATAATTGTGGGTTTATTTTCAGCTCTCTATTCTGTTCTATTGATCTATGTGTCTATTTTTGTGCCAGTACCATACTGTTTTGATTACGACAGCTTTGTAATATAACGTGAAGCCTGGAATTGTGATATCTCCAGTTTTGTTTTTTTCCTTTTTCAAGATTACTTTGGATATTTGGGGCCTTCTGTGGTTCCATACAAGTTTTAGGATGATTTGTTCTCATTCTGTGAAAAATGCTGTTGGTATGTTGGTAAGGATTGCGTCAAATCTGTAGATTGCTTTGGGTAGGATAGACATTTTAACAATACTTGTTTTCCCTTCATGGAATATCTTTCCATTTGTTTGTGTAATTTTCAATTTCATCAGTGATTTATAGTTTTCAGAGTACAGATCTTCCACCACTTTGGTTAAGTTTTTTCCTAGGTATTTAATTATTTTTAGTGCAGTTATAAATAGGATTGTTTTCTTAGTTTCTCTTTCTGCTGCATCATTTTTAGTGTATAGAAATGCATTGGATTTCTGTACATTGATTTTTTTTTTATCCTGCAGCTTTATTGAATTCTTTTATTAGTTCTAGTAGTTTCTTCATGTAGTCTTAAGGGTTTTCTATCTATAATATCATGTCATTTGCAAATAATGAAAGTTTTACTTCTTCCTTACCAATTGGTATGCCTTTTATTTCCTTTTGTTGTCTGATTGCTGCAGCTAGGACTTCCAGTATTGTGTTGAATGAAAGTGGTGAGAGTGGACATCCTTGTCTTATTGCTGAGTTTAGGGGAAAAGGTCTTAGTTTTTCCCCATTGAGTGTGATGTTAGCTGTGGGTTTTTCGTGTAAGGCCTTTATTATGTTGAGGTATGTTCCCTTTAAACCTACTTTGTTGCGGGTTTTTATCATGAATTGCTATTGTACTTTGTTAAATGCTTTTTCTGCATCTATTGAAATGATCATATAGTTTTTATCCTTTGTCTTGTTGATGTATCACATTGATTGATCTGTGAATGTCAAACCACTCTTGCATCCTGGGAATAAATCCCACCTGATTGTGGTGAATGATTTTTTTTAACATATATTGTTGGATTTGGTTTGCCAATATTTTGTTAAGGATTTTTCCACCTATGTTCTTTTTTAAGTTTTATTTATTTGTTTTTGAGAGAGAGAGAGAGCGAGAGAGAGCAGGAGCAGGGTAGAGAGAAAGAGGGAAAAAGAGAATCCCAAGCAGTCTCCATGCAGAGCCTGATGTGGGGCTCCCTCTCACGAACCATGAGATCATGACCTGAGCCAAAATCAAGAGTGAAACGCTTAACTAACTGAGCCACCCAGGCGCCCTCCATCTATGTTCTTGATGAATTACATTATTGCCCATTTTTTCTATAAATAAGTATCTTAAGCTCATTTAATAATAAGTGCTGGGAGCTGCACCGGCCTCTCTGGATGGCAGTCACAGCAAGGAAATGGCAGTGTTTGCACAGCTCCTGCCATGAGAAATGAAAACTGGTATCTCCTGCTACTACTGGCTCATGTTGTGCTGGTATTGACCAGGCCTCACAATATTCCATATCAGACCAATATTCTGAACACAGATACCTCATGAGGAAAAGCATATTCCTGCCTTTACAAGAGAGATTTTAGATGAGAGCTCTATGGGTGATTGTCAAAAGGCTCTTCCTGAGGGCCTTGCAGATCCAAGACTTAGGGGGTTAAGAACACAAGAATTACAACTGAGCCTGACCCCGAGACAAAGAGCCTAATTTAGAGTTAAGGCACAGATAAGGGCAGAACTTAAGTTCATACTTACACCTTCTCCTAACTGGTGATGTTCGGCAGTCCCTTCCCCAAGGCCTACTTTCTGCAAACACCCTCCCTTACAGGTGGCTGGGATGAGAACAGGTAAGAGGAGCTAAAGCATCACCCACAAACAAAAGGCTGACACATTTAGGGCCTCCATGGTGTTCACACATTCAGCATCAAATAGGTGTCCACAAACAACTTATTAACCAGCTCAGAAACATTGATCTGAGAGCCAGACAGAATGACTCTTAGCCCATCTATACACTTAACCTATGACCTAACCTTAGCGTGATTAACTTAGAACAAATAGGTATCCTGTCTTTTACTAAGAATACACTGCTAAATCTTTAGTTATAAGATTTACTTAACCTCACTATAATTGGAATAGTTCTGCAAGAATATTTCTGTAAAACCTGCTTCTGTACACTTTCCAAAGCATCTTATCACAAAGAGTTATCCATTGTAAAAATTCCTTTTTCTGATGTCATGTTATCATTTAACCTATAAATAAAGACACCAAAGCCGACAGGACAGAGATGCCTGCCTGGTGATCAGAAAGAATCTCGGGGCTCTCTCACTCTCTCTCTCGCCGACACCGTCCATCCTTCAGGGACCCCTGGACCTGCTGGAGCCGGCTCGGCCTCCAGCAAATAAGGAGTAAATTATTTTTCAAAATCCTTACACCATCTTCAGGAAAATTAAGTAAAGGATTGAGTGGAATGTTGAATATGGATCGCTGGGACCTTCTAGACTCAGTCTCCTCTTCTTCCTGACACTTCCTCCACTTGGGAACCAGTCCCTCCCAAGGACTCTTTTAACTTTTTCCAACTTCACTTGACAAAAGAAGGGGCTCCCCCGTGCCAGTCTGAGACCCTCAACCCCACCCTCCCTGCTTGTCATTATTGGAGGTCAATATAGTTCATCTGTGGCAACTTCAATGCTTTTCCAGTGACGTCTACCCTCCGCACGACTCAGTTCTCCTTTCCTAGGTCACAAACGCGGCTGCTTCTCAGCCTTTGTGATTCAACAGCAGCATTCTCACCCCTCGCTGTGTGTGGACATTTTGCCTTTGGAGGCCTCGGGTCCACATAAGCCACGCTCCAACATGGCCACCATGGCCGGTTGTTCTGAAGCCTTCACATCCGAGACTTCTGGGGGTGAGGCCAGGCTCCCCTTTGAGGGACGTCTCCTTTCCTGCTGTTTGTTCCAAGCATTTGTGACTCTGCTCTCTGCTGTCCCCTGGGCCTCCTCAGACCCATCTCTTCCTGTTCATCTAGTGACCCTTTACTGGCTGTCTTGGGCTGCCAACCCTCTCTGGACTCTGACCAGTGAGACCCTCAGTGACACCTGACTGCTCTTCCCTGTCACCTTCAGCGTCTGCTGGGCTGGAAGACTACTTCCTCTTCCCTGCGGCAGACGGCGGAGCATCGCTGGAGAGCATCCCGAGGTGCGCCACCTTGCTGCACCACAGACACTGACCCGGCTCACCGGGCTTCCCGCCATTGCTTTAACAGCCCATTTATCGTCTCATCTATTTCCTCGCCTCCTCAAAGTGGCTCCTCAAACCTTGCCTCCCACTTTGCAGAAATGATCAGTGTAAACCTCACAGCTTTTTTCTCTCCTGCTTTAAACCCCCCGGTCCCTGGTCCTGCGCCTTTCTTCGTTCCACCTTCAGAGGCAGGTGTCACCTTATTTCCAGTGCTCGCCCCTTCCTGTCGGCAGGGACCCTGGTTCTTCCCCCGTCTTTGTTCTCTTGTCCCTCCAGGCTCTCCTCTTCACAGATTCCCACCTCTTTCCTTTCCTTACATGTCCCTGGCTTTCCCTGAGAGAAGCTTCACTTCATCCTACTGTCCTCCGTAGTGCCATCCTGTTTCCTTGGCGGCCACCGAACTTCTTCCACTGTTCATCCACACCCCCTCCCCGCCTTGTCCTCTGCTCTTCCTGCATTTCCGTGGGCAGAGAAGCCACTCCCTTAGCTGCTCCCCTGGTTAATTCATTTCCAAACACTGTTTATTTATTAGTTACTCTGCACCAGGCACTGGACTCAGCCCTGGGGAGGCTTGTCTAAACAGAACATAGCCCTGCCCTCCAGCAAGTTCACGGTCAGTAAGCATTCGGCGTTTTTTTTCTCCTTTAATATCCAAGGTTCTTCACTAGCTGGCTTTACTTCCTAACCTTTGCTTCCACCTTGGAAGGATTCTTCTAGTCCCGCCCCTAAACGTCCTGCACACGTGCCTCTACTTACCTCCAGGTTAGTTTTCCAGGCTGTTCCAAGCCAGTGCGGTGTGATGATGGCATGAGAGAGAGCCTGCTGGTGGTCAAGCTCACCACCACCAAACACAGCTCATCAAGAGGGCTTCACCAGGTGCTTCTCAGACTTCTGCTTTGTTGGGGACACTGTGCCAAGGGCTTGGGAATGGCTTGAAGAAGACAGACTAGGGCCCCTGTCCTCATGGTGCTTGCTTGGTGATGGCAGTGGAGGAGGGTAGGAGGGAGATAATTTGAAACCCCTTCCTTGGAGATTCTGATATGCTCCCCTGGGTGGGTGTGTGTATGGGGAGGGGGTAGTTCTCTGTTCCATCCTATTCTTTCTTCTACTAGGACCCTTGAGATACACTGTCTGACCGTCAACCTCGCCTCCCACGTTGCAGAGGTTGGGCTTAACAGTATGAACTTGACAACTTCTTTTCTTAGCGTGTCGGTCAAGGTCATGTACAACCCTCACCTGGTTTCTTAGCCTGGGGTCACAGCCCTAATTCTGATAACTTCAGATGCCTGTTGAACCTGAACTCCTCCTGGGCTTTCCCGGGTCTGTGGTTTTGATCACACTGGTCCCCCTCCTTGCCCCTGTCATAGTGCCAGCCCCCTAACTTAATCATACCTGGCCTGCGAGGCCACTTCAACTTCCAGTGACCCGTCCTTCAGATTCCTTTAAGTGCGGTTCTCTAAGTGCAGTGCTGGGACCCTCGGGGCGGGGGCGGGGGGTCCCTGCTACCCTTCTGGCAGTCTGTGAGATCAACTATATTTTCAAAATGATCTTAAGACATTATTTGCCTTTTCCACTCATTCTTTCACAAGTGAACAGTGGAATTTTTCAGAGGCTACATAACCTGTCATGATGTTGGTGCTCTGATGGCTAGTGGAATGTATGCTTGTTGATTTTGTGTTTTCTAGAATCTTCTCAGGCAGTAGATTTAGAATATAAATCAGTTCAGTTCAGAGGCTACTTCAGTTTGTTCTCAGGACTTCTACTGTGCTTTTGCTAGCTATCTTTGTGGCACCTACTGTAATTTAGGTAACCTCATTATCATCGAATAAATCATTTTGATATCCTAAAGTTTGCCTATGTGGAAACACAGCAAGAGGTAGGTAAGCTTTGTTGCCTCATTTTACAATGTAATTTAAAAATATTCTTGCAAAGGGTTTATAAGTTTTAAACTTTTATAAAACTCATGATTTTAGAATTTAATAGTATTTTACTCTAAGATTTTTAAATTTATTTATACTTTTATTATATTCAAGGATGGATCATTAGCTTTAAAAAAGGGAGATTAGAAAGCTTGCTTTCTTAGCTCACAGCTGCACCATCTAAACCTAAAGATGCTGAAAAAGATGAAACTGAAATTTACTAAAAAAAGTGTACATATGAAACAAACTATTTCTCAAGATTTATCCTTTTCCCTGGCTTTATGATGTTAAAATTTTACCTTTTCGGTGCCTCTTACAGTTGCAGCACCATTTTGAGAATAATAACGTAGAGTTTAAAGAAAAGCGAACTGAATATTTTAAATGTAGATGTGATGAGTTCATTAAAAGCCAAAAATTGATCATTATAGCCTTTCAGACACGAAACGCAAAAGCCATTGAAGTACCGCGCGGGGAAGTGACTGTGCTGAGCCGCCTGGAGACAGGCCCAGACGCCCCGCGCAGCTGACGCTGCTGAATGCCTTCTGGATGGAGAGTCAGCAAAAGGAATCACAGCAGTGCCACTTTCTAATGATACAGTAGCTTGTCAAATTAAGGATTTAGCTGCAGATATGAAGGCTGAGTTAGTATCCTCTCTGCAGAATTGTACTTTTGTCTTACACATGGACAAATGAATAGAAGTGGCTGGACTCACCGCTTTGCTTGTATTCATCCAGTAGCAGTACCAACAAATCCAACATCTTTTCTTTTCTTTTCTTTTCTTTTCTTTTCTTTTGTCTTTTCTTTTCTCTTATTTTATTTTAATTTTATTTTATTTTAGAGAAAGAGAACAGAGAACACGGGAGAGGGGCAGAGGTATACAGAGAGAAGAACCCCAAGCAGAATCCACGCTCAGCATGGAGCCCAACGTGGGGCTTGATCCCATGACTCTGGGATCAGGACCTGAGCCAAAATTAAGAATCGAACACTCAACCAACTGAGCCACCCAGGAGCCCGCTAGATGTTCTTTATATGAATTCTTTTTTTTTTTTTAATATTTGTTTATTTTTGAGAGAGAGTGAGACAGAATGCAAGTGGGGGAAGGGCAGAGAGAGAAGGAGGCAGGCTCCAGGCTCCGAGCTGTCAGCATAGAGCCTAAGGTGAGGCTCGAATCCACAAGCCGTGAGATTGTGACCCTGAGCCAAAGTCAGACACTCAGCCAACTGAGCCACCCAGGTGCCCCATCTTTTATGTGAATTCTTGGAAACAAACTCAGATGGTGCTAAAACATTCAAAATATTGAACAACTTTATGCACTCTCATGGCTGATCCCAGAGCAGCTGTGTTGATGTTTGCACTGACTGTCCAAAGCAATGGTGGGTTAGTGGCCGGTACCTTAGCACAAGTCAGAGGAGTGACACCGGAATGTACTGGAAGTCACTGTATTTTCCACCGCCATGTACTTGCAGTCAAACAATGGGCAGATTCACCTAAGGATATCTTGGATGAAGTAGTACAAATTATTACCTTTCATTTATTAAGTGTTTAACCTGAGTCCACATCTTTTTATATCCCGTGTAACAAAATGGGAAGGTATGCACAAAGAACAGCTGCTGGAAATCAAAGTCCAGTGGTTGTCTTGGGGGAAAGCACGTCTGTAACTAAGCTGTGAGCTGAACTTACTGCCTTTTCCATGAAATACAGTGTTTATATCTGGCAGACACATTACTGAAAGTGAGGCTGTCACTTCAAGGAAAATAAGTGCAGTATTTGTTGCCAATGATAATATTTAAGCTTTCAAAAGGAAATTAGAATTCTGGATAATTTATATCAACCTCCATGAGCTTGTCCACTTGCCAATTGAGATAGAATTTACATACCATAAAATCTACCCTTTTAAAGTGTATAATTCAGTGGTTTTTATATATTCACAAAAGTATGCAACAATTATCTAGTTCCAGAACATTTTCATCATGCCGAAAAGATACCCTATTAGCACTCGGGGCGCCTGGGTGGCTTAGTCGGGTAAGCGTCCGACTTTCGCTCAGGTCATGATCTCGCGGTTCGTGGGTTTGAGCCCCGCGTCGGGCTCTGCGCTGACTGCCAGCTCAGAGCCTGGAGCCTGTTTCAGTCTGTGACTCCCTCTCTCTCTGACCCTGCCCTGCTCACGCTGTCTCTCTCTCTCTCTCTCTCCTAGAAATAAATAAAACATTTAAAAAAAAAAGATACCCTATTAGCACTGTCCGGTGGTACTCACTCCGCACACTCCTTTCCTCCCAGCCTCTGGCAACCATTAACATGTCTTCTGTCTTTATAGATTTTGCCTATTCTGGATATTTCATTTAAATGGAATTATACAATGATCGTGTGATTTTTAATTTTTTTTTTAACTTTTATTTATTTTTGAGAGACAGAGAGAGACAGAACATGAATGGGGGAGGAGCAGAGAGAAAGGGAGACACAGAATCCGAAGCAGGCTCCAGGCTCTGAGCTGTCAGCACAGAGCCTGATGTGGGGCTCGAACCCACAGACTGTGAGATCATGACCTGAGCTGAAGCCAGATGCTTAACCGACTGAGCCACCCAGGCGCCCCGATTTTTAAACATATTGTATGAAATATAAAAACATTTGGAAGATCTATCTATGAGACTCGGGTGGACCAATATTTTCCAAATGCCTACGGCATTATGTTACAAAATCCTAATTGGGTAAAAGATCCATCCAAAATGCAAGGCAGATCAATGGCTTCTAATGTAAAGATTGTACAAGAAGTTCATTGCTACCATGTCAGAGTCCACATTGCAACTAACCTTTAAGAAATACCACTTGTTGAGTTAGGGCATGGTATCAAAAAGAATCTATAATTATCTGAAGAGACTATTAAAATACTCCTCCCCTTCCCAACTACATAGTGGCAGAAGGCTGAACTTTCTTCATGTATGTCAATGAAAACCACATATCACAACAGACCAAATGCAGAAGCAAATATGAGAATCCAGCTATCTTCTATGAAGCCCGATATTAATGAAATTTACAAAAATGGAAAACAATGCCACTATTATTTTTTATGTTTAGAGAGAGTGTGAGTGGAGAAGGGACAGAGAGAGGGGGGACAGAGAATCCAAAGCAGGCTCTGCGCTGACATCAGCAAGCCTGATGTAGGGCTCCAACCCATAAATTGGGAGATCATGACTTGAGCTGAAGTCAGAGGCTCAACCAACTAAGCCACCCAGATGCCCCTACAATGCCACTATTCCTACTGAAAAATTTTAGAGGGAAAATATGATTACTTTCCATAAAAATGTTATTTATATTAACATAGTAGGCTTCTTATCATTATTCCAAAATGAAGTAATACAGGCATATTTTTAAAAATGTCTCACTTTTGATTTCTAGCATGGTAAAAATTAATAAGGTATACCAACCTCTCAAAGGACCTTTCGGTGTTGATTTGTTTTTAGGAGTGCCAGGGGGACCTGAGACCCAAGAGTTTGAGGACCATTGTAGTCTGTATCTTTCACTTGACCAAGTAGATATACTTAATTTTATTGAACCTCTCTGTATCTTTTATATTACCAGTTACAGTTTCATTTAAACAGGTCATGAATCCAATTTGCCTCAGCTTTGGGATAACACTGGGCCATTGTTTGCTTTGCAACAGCAGCTTACCCATACACGCAGGCTACTCAAATGCAGAGGCTTTACATCACCTGTCTTGTTCTTATAGAAGCCCAGTTTACATTTGTTAATGGAGAAGAATCATGGAAACAGAAAGATTTAATAGAATTAAAATATTATACAGTATGAGTGCTCCAAAGATAGTAATTGACCAGAATGTTGTATAAAAGGAAATAATAATCAATGCGAGAGTCAGGACAAGTATATGAAACTGATTAGAATGTTTTGATCTTAAATACTGTGAAAGGGAGTCTCCAACTTCAGCATGCTTAAGAATCAACTGGTAAGCTTATCTAAAAGGAAGGTTTGGGGCACCTGGGTGACTCGGTTGGTTAAGCATCTGACTTAGGCTCAGGTCATGATCTCACAGTTGTAGAGTTTGAGACCTGCACTGGGCTCTTCGCTGACAGCATGGAGCCTACTTGGGATTCTCTTTGTACCTCTAATGCTGTCTCTCTCTCTCAAAATAAATAAATAAAATAAATAAAAAGCAGGTTTATTGGCTTCATCCCACAAGATTCCAATTTATTAGATTTTAAGGAAACCTAGGAATCTGCATTTAAAATAATTTTGAGGGGTGCATGGTAGCTCAGTTGGTTGAGCACCTGACTCTTTATTTGGCCTCAGGTCATGATCCCAGACTCATGGGATTGAGTGTGAAGCCTGCTTAAGATTCTTTCTCTCTCTCTCTCCCTCTGCACCTCTCCCTATGCTCTCTTTCTCTTGCACGCTCTCTAAAATAATAAATGAATGAGTGAATGAATGAATGAATGAATAAAAATAATTTTGGATACAAGTTTTAAATTGAGAAAGCATTATGTTCATAAGGAGCAAAGTCATACCTAACCCAGTTCCGAAACTTCCCTCCCCAGAGCTGGCCACTGTTAGTGTCTTCTTACATTTCCTTCCAGAAATGTTCTATGTATACATATACAAGCCATATGAATAACCTTTATTTGGTATTAATAAAAACATAGTTGGGAGCACATTAAACACATGTTTTCTTGCCCTTTTCTGTTAGCAATACATGTTGGATAAGGTTTTCTAATTTTATAGATGGGTCTTTTTTTTAAAAAAAAGAAATAGCTGCATAAATACCACACTTTATTTTACAGTTCCCTATTGATGGACATTCACATTGTTTCTAGTCTTTTATATAACAAACAACAAATCAAAGATCTTTGTTCATTTTTAGGAAAAAAATTTAGAAATGCAATTGCTGGATTAAAAGGTATGTACATTTCAGATTTAACAGCTGGGCTTGGTGTTTCTAATGACCACCCTACCTACTTCTCTCCAGGAGGCTCTATGACCACATCTAGACAAAAACTGTTCCAGGGGAAAGATCCAAGCCGATAATCATCAGTTACCTTTTCGGACTCTCCCCCGCTAAAGCCAAGACAATAGAGATTTTATACAAAAACACAATGACCATCTTTAAAGAGGACAAAATTTATTTCATCATATGTAAATAAAAGTCACTTGGATACGTGGAGGGAACACTATAGAGCACGTGGTGTAAATATAAAATTAACTATTTGTAATATTGTCAAAGAACTGTAAATAATAACAGAGTTTAAACAGGAAGTATTAATATGTTTGCTGTAATTCTTCATAGTATTCCTTTTGATTCTGTTGTCAACACGAACACCGCAAGCAGGTTTTAGTGTTGTAAAATGGGAACTTCTGGTTTGATAGAAATCGCCATTCCATAAATGCAGAAAGTCAACAGACACCTATATAAACTGCACCTTAGCAGGTCTAACTTGGGTGTAACGAGCGCCGGGTAACTGGATAAAAGGTTCATGTTCATGAGCACAGCCAGCAGTGCGAGCAACAAAATGCATGGGCTATAGCACCATTCAAAACACTTAACACCGCCTCTTGTTAATTTGGTGTCATCTGAAAATGCAAGTAATGGAAGTCTTGTAGTCGGTTTTAAAAAACACACGTTTTCCCCCCTCAACCTAATTATCTGATATTACAGTAAATATGTAGAGAGAGATAGAGCATTGCCTCAGGATTTAAGAACACCTTTATCAAAATAGACAGCTGGATTCTTAAATAGCAGCCCAAGCTATAATGATAACAAATAGGTCGTTGTGTTGAACCAAATGGAGTGTGACATGCAATTTATTATCTACAACAATTCACAGGCGATTCTTGAGTTATTAGAGGTAATCTTGAGTGTGTATACTAACCATGCTTTTGTTTCTCCTTTCCATTAGCTGCCTTCTATTATTACTGTTATTTTGGTGATCACTTTGATCATACAACTCCTCCCACTAGACATTAGAGCAGGAAATAATGAGACAAAACAAAAAGGAAACTTGTCCCTGTAATCTCTTGTCAACAGCTCTGAAGTGTTTGGCGGAGGAAAAACCTGAAACTATTGGCTAAAACGAAGCTTGGGGTAATATTCTGTGATTCCAATGGCTAGTACTATCCCTGCCTCTAATTACCAAGGATAACTGAGAATGCTCTGTGCTCACTTTAGATAAACTTGACCCAAGGCATTGGGCAATGCTGTTACAAGGCTGTTGCGTGTGCGGGGAGCAAATTGTGAGTAGAAATTTAAATGGTTCTAAAATATGTGTAAACAACTAGGGCAGCCAGAAATTTCAAAATCTGGGAAGAACATTCTGCAGTCTGAAAACTGTTTTGGCTTAGAAAAATAAACATCTCAGATAAAGGAAGAGCATTATTTGATGTCATGGACCACAGTTATCTCGTGTATGAAATCAGTCAAGAGAAGGATTTTTAAAACCATGTTGATCTCAGGCAAATGAACTGTCTCCTTAACCAGAGACTTTGGAGAAGGGCTACCGGTTAGTGCTACTCCATTGTCAGGGGCACAGACGTCTAGACTAAGGGAATTCCGTTTATTGCCCTCGCATTTCATAGTCTCACATTTTGGATTAGTAACACACTTTACGAATGATTTCACTGCCAACTTTACATATCAGCCAGCAATTACTTCTCTGCTTTATTTACCGGGTGGGAGAAATTCAGAAAAAAATTTTTTATAAACCCCAGATCATGCTCAAAAACGAAGAGGCCAATGACATGAATAAAAGTGCTTGAATCATAGCCCTTGATTCAATGTTTGTGTGACAAATACGACTTCTCGCTAAAGAAATCATTATTATTTATCTACGTTTTGTCCTAAGGTTCAGTTTACAACTAGATAATATTGAATTAGGATTGATGGCAGATGCTTTTCTTAGAGGAAGATTTATAAATTCTACTCCCCAGCTGCAGGATTCTTTCATAAAAATATAAATTGTGTTTCTTGAATTGTACTAAACGTATTACCTTTGAAATTACAGCCTGCCTTTATTTTCCACTAGTAGATCAACAGATCCCTGTAATAAGTTCTGAAACCTAGTTATAGTTTTGTGCTTGAAATCCATTCCTCTGTAAGCTTTCCAAAAGCATTTAGTTAATTTATTTTCACCTTACAAAGAGTAGTTGAGTCGAAAAGATTTTCCCCGTGTTTGTTTCAAATGCTGTATCTAAAACCTTAGTCCCAGGGGATGATGAGAGAGAATAGTTTCTGTAAGGGCATTTCTATCGACTATATAATAGGCTGTCTTTGAGGGACATTGCCTTCTCTAAAACATACTCAGGCTTTAATACCTACCAGCATCACTTGTCCCCAAACGGAAAGGCAGTGCTGCTTTCGAACGAAGTCATGACCATGGCATTTACAAATGACAGAGCCAATTACCATACAAAGCACTTCCTCACAATGTCACAGGCTCCTCACCGCAACCATGTGAGGTAGGCGTGAGTACCACAAAGAAATCTTACGGGAACCATAACATGACACTAAACGTGTGTGTCATCCATGTATTTTTTTCTGGATTGTTCGATAATTTGAATACACGGTTGAATGAGTAAAAAGAGTATTCCTACCATGTAGAGTAAGCCACATATATAGAAGGAAAAATCATATTTTTCTGTGATGTCATAGATCCAACCTGCAAGACAAAAAGGAATATATTCAGCGTAACATAGCTGATAAAAGTCACGAACACAATTACTGCTTCTGTGTAAGTAAATTTCTATAAAAATTTACTTATAGGTCATGTAATGCCCCAAACATTTCATTTAGTCATTCTTCAAAAGTTTTTTTTTAATGTTATTTATTTTTGAGATAAAGAGAGACAGAGCGTGGGCAGGGAAGAGACAGAGAGAGAGGGAGACACAGAATCTGAAGCAGGCTCCAGGCTCTGAGCTGTAGCACAGAGCCCAATGTGCAGCTTGAACCCACAAGCCATGAAATCATGGTCCGAGCAGAAATTGGATGCTTAACCGAGTGAGTCACCCAGGTGCCCTTCATTTAGCCATTTTTAAGCCCAGGCTGCGTAAGCCAGAGCTCTCAGTGCTTGGGAGGTGACTCGCAGCTCTCAGGGTCTTTCAGGCTGGCCCAAAGCTAGCAGTCGACAAGTGAACCCAATGATTTTCTTTTTCTTCACAAATACAACCACAAATCTTTTCTCAAACCTTCCAAACCCTTCTGAAGAAGTTTCTAGTGTATATCAAAAGAGGTTGAGAAAAAGACATTTGAACTTTCATTTACTATGAAATGTTTGAGAGTAAACATCTATTCTAGAAAGAATACAATTTTCCATGTTTTATGAAATTCACATTAACAGCTATAAAACTTTAATAATTATATACATAAAGAACTTGAAATTGTCAAGGAGATAGACTTCAGTGCTGACTAAACTATCAGTTTTTAAAAAATCATACTTTAATATTATAATCTAAAGCTTTCATATACTCATCTTACTAGGCACTCTGTAAAATACTATTATATTTCATGGACTCTAAGACACCATGAATTTCATGATGCATCATTATCTTATGTAGCAATAAGAAAAAAATATCCTTGTCAGGTGAAATATGACTCAATGTCTTAGGGCTCTGTAAAATGCATTCCAATTCAGAGATGTTAAAATGTGAAGAAAAAAAAAGTCTCAGAAACTAGGAAATACAATTACACTCCAGTGATTAAGTCTAAGAATCAGTCACATGCCATAGTACCCACGTAGCCACGCCATGCAAGCTAAGAGGATTAAATCAACCACAAGAATTTCATTTACGGTAAAAATGTAAATTTCAAACATTCACTTTTTTCAGAAGCACAAGTACATTAATTAGCAAAGACATAAGGAAAAGAGAAGTGATTTAATGACGAAAGGTAGTATTCGTGACCACTTTTCAAAAATATCTTTTCAAAACCAACTGGCAAATGAATGCATAAATGCAACTAAACCTTCTCCCACCCGCAAATAGCTACACGAAAGCAACTGCTAAATGTGTTGACCAGTACTTCTGACTTCCCGGCTCTTGTCTGTTTCTCTTCACCTATTTTCTCTTGCATAATTAATGCGCCTGGGTGAGTAAAGGTAGTCACAAGGAAAAACAGACACTTGACTTCCTGAACCATTGATATATTTTAACCACTCAAAAGCGGTGGGCTCGGGATACACTTTAGATGTTAACCAGCTTTTTTGAGTTTGTTATTTGATATAAACATACAAAAGAAGAAAATGTAGTTTAGTAAAATGTCTCAGTTTTTCTTAATCTCTGATTTGAGACAAGGGAAGATTGAACACCAGAGGCAGATGTGGCTTCAGAACGGAATCAGAAGGGGCTCTGACACAGATGAACGAGACCGCACCCAACTTGGCTCTGTGTTCCCACTGAACACCTGTGCGCCACTGTGAACTATGCAGTGAAGGGTCGGCTTGCAGATAACGCAGTGCTCTGTCTCCACAAACAGACTATGTGACAGGACTATCTATAAGCTACAGTAATAAGCTACTGATTATTATAAAAACAATCAGTAAATACAAATGAGCTTCTCATACTCCACTCATCCCCTATGAATGGTGACCGTGTCATTTCAATTGTTAAATCTGTGCTTTTCATATGATCAAGGGACAGAGTAGAAAGAATAACCAACAGTTTACAACTGGAATGAGCTGACCTACCCCCTGCTGCTGCAAATGGATCTCAGAAATAAGACAACATCTTAACTGATTGGAAAATTTATTTGTATGTAGTTCCTTTACGTTTTTGTTTGAAGTGGTTGAAATAAGTTCCCAGGGCTCTGTGATGTGCGCCCTACCTACTTCTCTTCTCTGTAGCCCCAAGCTTAACCATGGGCACAAGTCACACACAATTTTTTGTAGTTTCTTATTTATTTACTTCTTTATTGAGAGAGAGAGAGAGAGAGAGAGAGAGCATGCACATGCATGCAAACAGAAGAGGGGCAGATGGAGAGGGAGAATCCCGAGCAGGCTTCACACTATCAGTGCAGAGCCCAGTTCAGGGCTCAAACTCACGAACTGTAAGATCGCGGCCTGAGCTGAAATCAAGAATCAGACACTTAATCCGCTGAGCCACCCAGGAGCCCCAAACTTTAAGGATTTATTTTTAAATGACTCTGGCTCCTGCCGTTTCTCTTTGGTGCCTACTTTTAACATTTCTGCCTCTTTGAATTTAATCCATTCCTGCATCAGATGCAAAGCAGGTCAGAAGAGACAGGACTTTACCATGCGCTTTGATCCTCTGCACACAGGGACATAACTCTTCAGAGAAACGATGTTTCTGACAAGCTGCCCACCTCATTCGTCCTTCAGCACCTCTCCCTATAGATACGATCTCAGTTCCTTGGGTTTGGAGGCTGGCATCCTTGGCAACCCCGATTCAACCATCAATTCAAATCAGCAGCTTCCAGGTAAAGCCTGGTTCCCTATGAAATTGCATTCACGTTTCATTGGAGTCTGTCAAATGAGGAATGACAGATGTTTTCTTATTTATTAAATAGGTGTTCCCAGCTTTTGATGAAAAACATTGCAAACTGTTATACTTCAGGCAAATAGAAGAAGTATGTATGTATAGATTCTTAATCAAATCTGGTGGCCAAGTTTTGCTATATTTTACATTGGAAACATCTAGAAAAGTATCTACTATTATTACATTTTTAAAAGAGATGAAGTGAATGCCCAACAATATTAGAAATGAATTAGACCAAGAAGTTCATGTTGCTAAATGACAGGGCTGCAATGTCTGTTCAATATCTTATTGTATATTCTTCTCCTAAATGGAACTGTGTAACTGTCTAACATGCTACCAAATGGTCCCAGATTTTTTAATGTCAGTAGAAACCACTTTGGAAAATGGAAAACACATTCATTTCTGAACCCATTAAAAGAGAAAAAGGTAATGTGAACAATCATTTTCCCTGTAGCAAACCCCGCTAAGTAATCATTTCCAGCCCACCTTGAATTTCTAGCAAGATTTTAATGGGGTAATTTGGTCACTCATAATTGCCAGTCACTTCTGAACTACGATACACAAAAGACTGGGCTTGCATCTGATTGTGATGTTGGCTCCTTGGCCTGGAAAGTCAATGAACTAAACACAGTGCAGTTAGCCACTGATGTTATTGAGCATCCTTAGTGCGTGAGTTTGGTGCAAGATGGAGAAACAAACAAAAAGAAGGAAAATCCCCTTTGGCTGGTGGCCTGGAGACACACAGCAGAATACTGATTTTACAGCCCCCATGGCAGCCTTCGGCACCCATTCATAGATCGTTCTTAACCATTAATACAGTGGTTTCTACCACCGCATTCAGCTATAGAAGCCACTTCTAGGAAGGAACCTTGAAGCAGGCAGAGATAACACCTGATGACTTGAGGGTTGGGTGTAACTCCCTGCTTCGGGTTCTAATTCCTTTCTCTTCCACTCAAAAAAGTGCCCTAGAATGCAAATCAGTGAGAAGGACGTGACCACCAAATGGAAAACCATGCTGGCCAACTTGGGTGCTTTAGTTAACATTGATCATGAATTGCTCGTGCCACACTTCACAGCTGTGTTGTGATGTTGCTATTGGAATCGGGTGGATCCGTATAAAAATAACCCCAGACTGACCATTAGAGCAGAAAATACGCCTGGATCATGAAAAGAACCATCAACAACAGATTCCATTTCCAAATACAATATGTCTGAAGAACTTTCAACTAGAGAGTAGATGAGCCACTGATAAGGTTCCCATCCCTTTAATGGAGACTTCAATTTAACATCTCTGGAAGGTATCATTGGTTGTCTGATCCAATTCTGTCAATTCTTTCCTCCTTTCCTTCCTCTAGTGCAGAGGCTGGGAGGCAAAATACAGCTCCCTCGAAGCTTGGACTGGCTGCGTGACACAGTTCTGGCCAATCAGATAGAAGTGGAAGTCTGCTGAAACTGAGCCGTTGTTCCCATATTCCTCCTTATAAATGAAATGTAGGGGCTGGAGCTGCAGCAGCCGTTGTGTGGCCATGAGGCAATTAGCATAAGGAAAAGGCCAGGAGGATCTTGGAGACACTGTCCTAGTACCATCCAGATCTCTGAATTATAGACTTCTGATTATGCTACAAAACTAAATCTCTGTTTAAGCTACCCTTGGCGGGGTGTTCTCTTATTGCCAACATCTCAGTGATGTTCTACATCCCTGAGAGAAAATTCTGCATGATCACTGTGCCAGTTCTGGCTTTTCCACTGCCCATCTGGTTTGCTGCACTGCTAGTTAATCACTGTCACCTAGAAATTCTGCACCTGCATGTCTGTGTTCGGGCAGAGAACGGGAGCAGCCCCACATGTAGCTGGTAGGTTTACTCCTAAACTGAGTCTCGGGTCTTAAGCCTTTATCAGCCAGCGGCCAGTGTTATCAGCTGTAGAGGCAAAAAGCCATGATTTCTTGAATTTCAAATCCTGGGGGAGACTTCAAAATGAATGTGTTGACACAAGCCTTCTGCTGGTGGAGCCTTCGGATAGGAGATGACTATATGATCCCTAGAGAGACTGGGAAGGGAGGGGAGGGGAGGGCTTTGTCCTGCAACCACGGGGTTCTCTGGTAGAGGAATTCCTGCAGAGGATATGAGAATAAAGGGCAAGGAGGGGCCAGACAAGGGGGCGGGTAGAGCCACCTGAACAAATGAGGCTCTACCAAGTCAGTTTAAAACACTGCACAAAATCTCTGGCAGCTCTGACGACAGCTACCGGCCCTGACCCGGCAGCCCTGACAGCCACCTCTAGATGGCGCCTATCTGTTGATGTTTGGCCCCAGCTGCGGCCACACTACGTGGGCTCCTGCCTCCAATCTTTGGACAGAGGGTTGACCTTGTCACCTTCGCCCAGTACCTGGTCTCTTGGGGGCTGAGTCTACCTGCCGATATGTTTTCCCACAAACAACAGGTACAGAGAGAGCTCCGGCTGCCGTAGGGCTCCTGAGTACCTGTGATATCTGGTACGCCCACTGCAAGAATCAAGTTCTCCACTGAACTCAGGTGAACACGTGCAAGAGAGCTTGCCCCGGATGCTGTCACCTGGAGACCTCTGGGCCTCCGGTGGGCAGAATGCTCCGACTCTCCCCAGCTGCTCACATCCTAGTCCCTGGAACTTGTGAATGTGTCCTTATGTGGCAAAAGAAACGTGGCAGATGAGGTTGAGTTAAGGACCCTGAGATGGCGATTATCTTGGGTCCAACAGACCCAATGTAACCCACGTGAAAGAAGGAAGCAAGAGAGTCTGAGAAAGATGAGAACACGCTGTGTCGCTGGCTTAGAAGATGGAGAAAGGGACTGAGAACCACAAATGCAGGCAGTCTCCAGAAGCTGTGAAGGGCAAAAAAAATGGATTCCTCCCTACGGCTTCCAGAAAGAAGGCAGTTCTGCTGCTACCTTGCTTTTAGCCCACTGGGATCCAATTCAGCCTCCTGATCCCTACAACTATAAGGTACTAAGTCTGTATTGTTTTAAGCCCCTAAGTCTGTGGCAATTATCAGAGCAGCGACAAGAATCTGCCACAGGGCTAGGTCCAGCTCCTAGGTATGTTGTATTGGATCTACATATAGTGTCTTAAAAATCTGGAAATGTTCGGGTAATGACACTCATCATAATGAGCATTGCATAATGTACACCCTTGTTGAGCCACCATGTTATACACCTGAAACTAATGTCATGTGGCATGCCAACTATATTTCAATTGAAATAAAATAGGGACATCTGGGGGGCTCAGTCAGTTAAGTGTGCAACTCTTGATTTTGACTCAGGTCATGATCTCACAGTTGTGAGATGAAGCCTGGTATCAGGCTCCACACTGAGCATGGAGCCTCCTTGGGATTCTCTCTCTCTCTCCATCTCTCTCTCTCTGTCTCTCCCCTGCTCATGCTCTCTCTCTCTCTCTCTCAAAAAATAAATTATTAAATTTAATTAAGAAAAATCTGGAAATGTTACCTAAGAGCCCGAGTCCTAGTTTTTCTTTGAAAACAACAACACCACTAACAATGGAAGATCTGATAAGAATTTTCCAAATTTCTTGGTGACAGTAACCAGTAGGAGGGGGGTGGAGGCTGCCTCCTCCAGATGGGTAGGGCTTTGGCACTATTCCATTGCCCACGTTACTAGCCTGGCCACTTAGCTTGCAGACACGGATCTAAAGTTAATCTGCTTCTACCAGAAAGAATAACCATTACCTTGCTGACATTTACAAATGAGAAGTTGGGGGGCCCGAATGGGAAGAAAAAGGCGCATGTACACAAATGGGGACTTCTTTCTTGGGCTTCAAAGCACAAAGGAGAACACAGCCTAGCTCTCTACACGTACTCTAAGCTCTTAAAACCTTGTATGGTTTACCTGCAAACGGTGGTCCGAGCAGCGCGGAGATGCCGTTGGCACAGATGATGATGCCATAGGCGTTGGCCAGGTGCTCGATCCCCACCAAGTCTTCAGTCACTACGGGCATTAGGGAGAAATAGCCGCTAGAAAACCCTATCAGCGCGCAGATGACCGCCAGGCCGGCATAGGTGTGCACCAACGGCAGGATGAAAATGCTGAGGACGAGGGTGAAGTTGGCCATCAGGAAGACATTCCAAACGCTGATGCAAGGTAAGTCGGCCACAACGCCCAGGGCCACTTTTGCAAAGATATGCACTATTGCTATAATTGAGGTCAGAGGGAAAACGTCGTTTTGCTCGGATAGATTATACAAATTGACTATTTCTGGGAGGTGGATGAAAGGGATAACGAAGCTGCTGTAGGCAAACAAAGCCCAGAAAATAAAGGCGACAAACATTCGATTAGTAAAGAGCGAGGCTGCTCCAAAATAGCCTGAGTACCAGTCTCGGAAGCCCTTCTTGACTCTCCTGGTCAGCCGGCTCGCCGTCTTCAGAACCCGAAAGGCGCCCATGTTCTGTCTGTGCCCTGCCTTCTCCTGGCACGCCTGGCCGGGGAGGTCACCGAGGGTCTCCTCGATCCCGGGCCTGCCACCCTTCTCTTCTGCTCCGCCCAGCTGTCCACTGGACTTAGATCCAGGGGAGTGAGCCAGGCCCACCTGGGCATCTTTCCCTCCCGGGTGGTCGCGCTCATTCCCAGGAGAGAGGGGCCTCATGAGCGCCCCGCAAACGCACAAGTTTAAGGACACGGCGCCTTGGATGAACATCGCGTTCCGCCAGCCGTACTCCGCGCACAGGTACTTCAGCAAAACCGTCATGAGGAAGGTGCCAAACCCTGTCCCCGTGGTGCTGAGGCCCTGGGCAAGGGCGCGTCTCTTCTGAAAGTACCTTCCCACCATGACCACTGCCGGCAGGTAGGCCATCCCACTTCCAAAGCCTGCGCCGGTTGGATGGGGAGAAAGAGCACACAGCACAATATAAATGGACGTCTCCAGAATTGGCAGAGTTTCATTATATTAGTCTCTATGCTACTTAAAAAAAATTTTTTTAATGTTTATTTATTTTTGAGAGAGACAGAGAGACAGAGCTTGAGCAGAGGAGGGGGCAGAGAGAGGGTGAAACAGAGAATCTGAAGCAGGCTCCAGGCTCTAAGCTGTCAGCACAAAGCCCTACAAGGGCTCAAATCCATAAACCGGGAGATCATGACCTGAGCCGAAGTCAGATGTGTAACCGACTGAGCCACCCACGTGCCCATCTATGCTATTTTTTTTTTACACAAAGAAATAATAATGTTTGTAACAAAGAAGCTCAGTGGGTAAGCCCGGAGTGGGTCATCCATGGAAGTTTCTAGTCCCTCATTTCCCTAGAAGGCTTTGCAGCACAGTTTACTCCAATAACGAAATGAGCCAGCATGGTTACATCAGAATATCAGAATGAATGCATGCATGAGAAGATGGATGAATGAATGAATAAATGGATGCCGAGGGCCCTGCTGTCAGTGCTAATTGCAGTAAGTACTTATGAACAAGCGGATGAAGAGCAATTGCAGGCAATTTGCAGAAGCCTCAGGAACGTGTCCACTTGTTCCCAAATTAATAGGAAGAATAAAAGGAATGTACCCATAAACATACTCAGCGAATGGACGTCAAAACCACGTAATACTCACTTGTATCTCTGATTTTTACTGCTCTCTTTCTTAGTAAACTGGAACAGTTTGTGTTTCCATTGACTAAATTAAAACGCTGGTGGGGGAGACTGTGGGTGTTGGGGGCAGGGGGATATGAGAACTAACTGTGCTTTCTGCTCGATCTTGCTGCGAACTAAAAACGGCTCTAAACAAAGAAATCGATTTTAAAAAATGAAATGAAATGAAACAAAATGCTGGCCAGGAGGCTGTGGTTTGCA
The DNA here is from genome assembly GCF_008692635.1 of Crocuta crocuta. NCBI lineage: Eukaryota > Metazoa > Chordata > Mammalia > Carnivora > Hyaenidae > Crocuta > Crocuta crocuta. The sequence goes on from NW_027529538.1 coordinate 2,464,022, forward strand.
TTCTTAACTTCTAGGTATAGACAGAGGGAAACCATAAGACCCACTTCAATGACCATGGGGCGCCGTAATGCTTAAGGCCTCCTGACATGAAAATGGCGGCACGGTAGTATGAAAGAGACTCTGGCCGATGTTGCTCCCCAGAGCCAAAGCCTCCTTAGTTCAGCATCATTTAATAGTTTTAGAATTACCTGAACTTAAAAGACCAGAGCAGCATATATGCAAATACAATACTAATTACCATTAACTGAGTGCTAATGATGGGCCAGTTGCTGTATAGGCTTTAATTGATTTGGTTTTCACAATAACCCAAAATTAGCTGTGGTTATGCAGCCCCCACCTGGGGTTTTTTCTTTTGAGAAAGAGAGAGTGTGAGCAGGGGAGGTGTAAAGAGAGAAAGAGAATCTCAAGCAGGCTTTGCACTGTCAGTGCAAAGTCAGATGCTTAACCGAGTGAGCCACCCAGGTGCCCCCAAAATGAAGAATTTCTTTTTCTTTTTTTAATATTTTTATTTATTTCTAGGAGAGAGAGAGAGCGAGAGAGAGCGTGAGCAGGGGAGGGTCAGAGAGAGAGGAAGATACAGACTGAAATAGGCTCCAGGCTCTGAGCTGGCAGTCAGCACAGAGTCTGACGCGGGGCTCGAACCCACGAACCGCAAGATCATGACCTAAGGGAAAGTCGGATGCTTAACCGAATAAGCCACCCAGGTGCCCCGAAGAATTTCTTGATATCATGACATATCCAGAAAGTGTTTGAATTTCTAAATGTCTCATAAATGACTATATTTTCTTAAAAACTTGTTTGTTTAATCAGGATCCAAATAAGGCCCTCTCAGTGCTATTTGTTGCTATGTATTTTTAAGCCTCTTGAAATTTCTGGGGTTTTTTCTTGAAATTTACTTGTTGAGAAAACTGGGTCATTTGTCCCATGAAATTTGTCATCGTCTGGATTTTGCTGAGAGCACAAAGTAAGTTTAATTTTTTAAAAAATTGGATTTGTTACTGACAATAACCAACATCCTAAATTAAAGGTGGTTATGGATTTCTATACGACAGCAGAATCAAATGATTAATAGGAAGAGAACCAAGGTACCTAAGCATAAGCACTAATTCTAACTCAGTGTGCGTAACAATCTCATGTATGAGGGGAGAAAAAATCCAGGCCCAACGTTACAAGTACTTACTTCCCTGTTACACTATTCGTGCCCTTAACAGCCTCATCCCCTTTCCTGAGGTGGCTTTACTGTCAGTAATGGGCAGAATTATTCCATGAGCTTATAGGACAGGCCTTGGGGAAATGCAGCTCGAGCCCAGGGATCAAGCAAGACCCTGCTAATGTTCAGCCCAGGGCAGGGCCCTGGAATCATTCTCCTCCAGACTCAAGTTTGGAGGCGGGGTTACAGCCTGACCAACAGGGTGGAGGAAAGAGGCTCAGAAGGGGAGAGAAAATCCCGTGGTCCTGGGTCAGTGTGGATGGGGGAAAAGGTGTCCTCAGGAGACAGGCTTAAGAAAATGGAGCGCTGGTAATCTGAAGACGTGTTTCCAGACTCCCTTGGCTGATTAAGGTACTCAAACAGACATTATTTTTCTGCCTTATAGGAGGAAATTCCTACACGGTTTTAATTGTCTAGGTGTTCAAAAAAAGAGAGATACAAAGAAATCTGTCTCAAATACTTTTTGGAGTGAAGAAGGATATCAATAAAGTGTTTTTCAAATGTAAATTGTAATGACAGCCCAGGGCTTTGCATATATAAGCTAACTGATTTAGCAGGATTTTCTAGTTAAATATAGTTAGATATATATTTGTGGGGGAGGTGGATACCATTTTTTTTTCTGAGACTTTCTTCGGGTATTTCCTGTATAAAAGGTGGGAGCCATAGCGTGTCTCAAGATAGTTTCCTTTCACTAGCCTCTTGATTTCCTCCCTACTTCTTTAGACCCAGAAATATTTGTTGAATAAGTAAGTGAATGAAATAAGTAAATGAATGAATGTGGAAACAATATTATTTGAAGGTCAAAAACAATTAACGGCCAGAAATAAAGTTCATTTAAGCAAATAATCTGATCAAAGAAATCTCTGAATGATGAGAATGAACCTCAAATCCCAGTTTTTAGCATCAAGTCATAGTCTGTAAAACCAAACAGCACCACATCAAGTTACAGGGGACCCCACATGTCTGCCCAGAGACCCCGGCGTGGCTCTTTGGTCTGAGCAGGAGTGTTTATTTCCTCACCTGTTGTATCAAAATCCCTGTGCTGGCTCTATTCATTGGACCCTATGGGGGAAAGTGGCTAAACTACTCAGGGCAAACATCTTAAGTTTTCTTTCAGAACTGCTACCAAGTCCTTCAGATCAGTGGTTTTCAAACTAGGATTCGAAGGACACAGAAATGTTTTATGTGGATAAATGAAACTTACAGAGAAGAAGCCTGCCAACTTATTCCGAGGGCAGGTTTCCGTGTTCAGGTCTCCTGCTATCATAAAGTAGGCACTTAAGCTTATACTACAATAAAATGCTACATTCTGTATAACAATTACACATCATCTAACACTAACTGAGGATAACGACTCTATTTTGTGGTAAGCACTGCCACAGCTTAATACAGATTATCTCAATCCTTTCAATGACCCTGTAAACCGAGCACTCTTCATTATCCCATGCAGCAGATAAGTAAACTGAGATCTAAGTAGGTTAAGTAATTTGCCCAAAGTCACACAGATAATCAGTGGGGGAAAAAAAGCAAGACTTCCACATTCTAACATGTAACTCCTCTTCCAACACTGTCATTGACATGTCATTTATTAGGATTGAAGCTCTCTACTCAAAGAGGAAAGTCATGCTGGTTCACTGCAATACAATTGCACGAGTAAGAAATGCCTTCCTATCTGTGTGAATTCTGCTACCTGTTGATAAAGGAAATTACGGCTGGGAATGTATTTTGCAGAATGGATACGCAAACCACGCTGCCTGGTAGCCAATTCTTAACCTATTCACGGGGCAGTGACACTCTTTGTTTGGGATTTGCTTCTCTCTGAGTCTCTATAGATATGTGGATTTTGTTGCTATTTCATTCATTTGAATGGGGCTGAAGGAGAAAATAATTATTCAATGATTCATGCTCCATTCTGCACTTATTAAATGAGAGTACGTTGGGGCGCCTGGGTGGCTAGTCGGTTAAGCATCCGACTTCAGCTCAGGTCATGATCTCATGGTGCATAAGTTCAAGCCCCGCGTCGGGCTCTGTGCTGACAGCTCAGAGCCTGGAGCCTGCTTCAGATTCTGTGTCTCCGTCTCTGCCCCTCCCCTGCTCATTCTCTCTCTCTCTCTCACTCTCTCTCTCTCAAAAATAAACATTTAAAAATTTTTTAAATGAGAGTATGTTATTAATTCTCTCAACATTTGGTCTGTTCACCTATGTGAATTATTTTGAATTGTATTATTACCTTCCTTTTCCCATTCCTCATAAGAAGACTAGCACTTAGAACCAATCATGGGAAATTCAATGAGATTCTCATAGGAAGGTCCAGTACACTCGTTAGGTTGCTTTTCCACCCTTAAGGCATATTTAATATCTTATATTAAAAAGTGTTTCCTGGAGTATATGGTGGGGAGGGGTGGAGGATACAGAGGACAAAATATTTTAATGGGTCTCTTTTCTCCACAATTATTCATTGCCAAAATGCCCAACAAATGTATTTAAAATCAAGTTTAAGAAAAATCGCCGTGCTTACCAGCTGTCACGCCAAAAGTAATGAAGAGATAATGCACGTTTGCCGCATAGGCACTCAATACCCAGCCGAGCGAGTTCACCAGCCCTCCGATTATTGCCGTCCGGCGACACCCACAGGTGTTAATAAACAAGCCTATGAAAGGTCCTGTCGTGGAACATTGAAAAGGGAATTGACTGATGGTGTTTTATGTTCATGCTTTCTTAGCAAATCCTCACATGAAGACAAAGAAGACAACATTACGAGGGTTATTAAATACAAAGAACCAAGACCCCCTTTGCTTTATATGCACAAAGCTTTTAGCCTGCAAAGGTGGGTTTCGGTAACTGCACTGGAGCATGAAAACAAGGTTCTAGGTTTTCAAGGAAGGCAGACCTGGAATAAATAGACAAATAAGTTGGTTCATTCTCTGGTCTACGACAGAGGTAGGTCCTAAACTAGTGGCCCATGGGCTTATTCAGCCTGTGGATGCAGTTTTAAAATCTAGAACATGCTTTAGGGACGCCTGGATGGCTCAGTCGGTTAAGCCTTCGACTCTTGATTTTGGCTCAAGTCAGGATCTCACAGTTCCTAAGTTCGAGTCTCGTGTTGGACTCTGTGCTGACAATCTGCTTGGGATCCCGTCTCCCTCTTTCTGCCCCTCCCCTGCTTGCTCTCTCGCTCTCTTTCTCAAAATAAAAAAAAATAAAAGAAACTTAAAAAAAATCCAGAGCGTAGTTTAAAAGATGTTTTGAATCTGTTGCCAACGTTTAAAAATTAAGAGCGTTCCCAACAAATCCAATGGCGATGCAGAATCCAGTAGCTTTCCACACAGCCAGGGCGGCTGGAGCTGAGCCGTAGCTGTGGACACACTCCTACTTTGCCGCTGTCACCACCTTTCCGTGAGTCCCGTATGTGGCCTCTCACCCTCATTTTTATTCCTCGTTATTTGAGGTTTTGACTCCACACCCAAAGGGGGTACAGGAAGGGATTCCCCGGGTCTCCCGTGCTTCCCGCAAAATGCTGAGAGCTTGTTTTCATGAGGACACCCAGATGGAAACAAACCACGTTGCAAAGAACTTCTCATCGCTTCATCTGAACTTCAGCCCCTGCCAACTCTCAGTCCCAGACCGGCCCCAGCAGGCTATGCACTTATGACACTGCGTGGAAGATTCAGGAAGACACTTCAGTGTGTAGTTGATGCCATGCTCACAGCAATACGGTATCGAGCGACGCGCATCCTGACTGCTTACTTTCTTATAATGCTCTAGTTCTGGTTGACCCTCCGTGTTTTCTTCCTGATTTTGTGGTAACTGCTAATGTCACAGAAGCTTAATGCTTGCCTTGTGATCAGTGACTCCTTGTCCAAAAAGCAATCCATATTTTAGCTCTGTAGTGTGAGGCTTTACTCGACATTCAGTAAGATGGCACACTTTAAACATCATATTATTTTTGATCATTATTACTTTTTACAGTTATGAAAACCTATATTCTGGTGGAAATATTTCAGGTTGAAAGTTTGTTAAACTTGGGGCACCTGGGTGGCTCAGTGGGTTAAGCGTCCGACTTCGGCTCAGGTCATGATCACACGGTTCGTGGGTTTGAGCCTCGCGTTGGGCTCTGTGCTGACGCCTCAGAGCCTAGAGCCTGCTTCAGATTCTGTATCTCCCTCTCTCTCTGACCCTCCCCTGCTCACTCTCTCTCTCTCTCTCTCTCAGAAATAGAAAAAATTTGTTAAACTTGGGGTGCCTGGGTGGCTCAGTCGGTTAAGCGTCTCACTTCTGCTCGGGTTGTGATCTTACAGCTCTTGAGTTCAAGCCCTGCACTGGGCTGTGTGCTGACAGCTGGGAGCCTGGAGCCTGCTTCGGATTCTGTGTCTCCCTCTCTCTCTGACCCTACCCCGCTCGTGCTCTGTTTCTCTCTCTCTCTCAAAAATAAATAAACATTGAAAGAAATATTTTTTAATTTGTTAAACTCTAAGGAGCTTCTCCTTTTAGTCCAAACCGAAATAAAATTTTCCTTAAACTTCTAACTATATTCATGTACATATTTGGATACACAGTTTGCAAATGAATTTTTTTTTGTCTAATGATTTTGAGAGGGCCTAATCCTAAAAATGATGATGGTAGTGAAATTATTAATTTAATTAACCCTGGCACATTACAGAAAATAATCCAGTAGACAAGCCTCTTAAAACAGACAATGTAGTACATATATGTTATATAAATATACTATTATATATTATAAAATAACCACATGATACAAATAATATATAAACTAAACACACTGACATAAACATCTGAGGGAATTATTGGAGGCAATAATTCTGAAATTCAGAAACCATAAGTTGAAGATGTGTCTTTGATTTCTTCATGAATATTTTTATTTTTCTAAACCCACAGTCTCTTTAGCACTCAAATCTCGGATGAGTGGATAAAAAAGAGAAAAAATGCATGACTCATTGGTCTGCAGTTAATTAGCCTTTTAAGCTATTAAAAGCATGTTCAGAGGGCGCCTGGGTGGCTCAGTTGGTTAAGTGACTTGGGCTCAGGTCATGATCTTGTGGTTGATGAGTTCGAGCCCCATATCAGGCTCTGTGCTGACAGCTCAGAGCCTGCAGCCTGCTTCCGACTCAGTCTCCTTCTCTCTCTGCCCCTCCCCCACTCATGCTCTCTCTCTCTCTCTCTCTCTCTCTCTCTCTCTCTCAAAATTAAATAAACATTTAAAAGAAAAAAACGTAAATGCATGTTCAGGAGTTCAGGAACCTGACCATATTTTCCATGTAACAGAAGTTCCCAGAAACAAGTTTGTCTGTGACACTTCATGTTTATGGAACATGGCATTGAGAAGGCATTTGGCGAAAAAGAGGGCAGTGGAATTCCCAAGTAAGAGCAGATAGTCATGTCTGAAGGAATGTGCTATATCAAAAAGATAGGATTAATTGCTTTGCTGATAAGCACATTTAGTTGATAATAGTGTCTGGCTCTTCAGGTCATCTCTCGAGTGCTGGGTTTAGTCATTTATGACTTGCAGCTGTGCAAACTCAGCCCCAGCAATGCTGTGACTCCTCCACGGTTACAAAACACAGATAAGTCAAAAAAAGGAAGTCGGACCCAAGCTTCCTGATTCCGTTCCATTTTCTTCTTCTTCTTTTTTTATCTTTATTTATTTCTGAGAAAGAAAGACAGTGTGTGAGTGGGTGAGGGGTAGAGGGAAAGGGAGATATAGAATCCGAAGCAGGCTCCAGGCTCTGAGTTGTCAGCACAGAGCTGGACATGGGGCTTGAACTCACAGACCATGAGATCTAGACCTGAGCTGAAGTCGGACGCTTAACCGACTGAGCCACCAGGGACCCCATGATTCAGTTCCATTTTCTAATCCTTGCTGATGGTCAGCTGGAATCTCCAAGATCAAATTACCATTTCGCCACAATGAAAAGAACTCCCTACACAGTCTAAGGACAAAGGTAAAGGAGGTGGAGGGTCGTCTGGCTATTCTTTCCACTTTTGTGGGGAAATTCAGTGTTCTGGGAATGAGATTCTACACATTACCAGACTTTCTCCTCTTCAGAAGGAATCTTATTTTGGCCCATTTTCCACATATTAAAGCTGCAGGGAACACCATGAGGAAGTCATAATTTCTTGCCCATCTCTGCATCTCCTAGGCTGGAAAAAGCTCAGGTGAGGAGAGAAACACTCTGAGGTGACCTTGGCATACAGTCATGGATGAAAGTAGGTCGTTCATTGAACTCCTGGCCTCTTGGGGTAACCCCTCCCTGCAATAAGGTGTTTAGAGCTCTAAATCAATGACTCTCTGCCTTGGCTGTGCATTGGAGTCACTTAAGAGCTTTAAAAAGCCCTGAGGTTTGGATCCCACCCCAAGAGGTTATGATTTAATGGTCTAGGTACAGCATGAGCGGCAGAGATTTTAAAGCTCTCCAGGTGACTCTAAGGTGCAGTCAGGATCGACAACCGTTGCTCTAAATCGACTTCAGAGGGAAGTAACCTTTTGCAGCCAGTAGATTCCCCTAACAACATGGCTTCCACCAAGAATTTTTCCAAGGACTATCACTAAGGCTGCTGTAGATATGACTGTGGTGATTACATTTTGCTAAAAATTGGGACCTTCGGCAGGAAACTGGCAAAGTCCATGCTGGCAAAGAATGAAACAAGAATGAAATTATTGAATTTCCGTGTACAAGCTACTGCCCAAGAGAGGGATGACTTTCAACTCTGTAACATAATTCATGGATTTTTAAAAAAAGTTTATTTATTTTAAGGGAGAGAGAGAGCAGGGGGAGGGCAGAGCGAGAGGGAGAGAGCCTGACACGGGGCTGGAACCCACGAACCATGAGACTGAAGTCAAGAGCTGGAAGCTCAACTGACTGAGCCACCCAGGTGCCCCATGGATTTTTTTTTTTCTAATTTAAGAGAGAAAACCCAAATGTGCTTATAATGATTAGAAAGTGAAACTTACTATTTATTCACTTCAAATACATTTTTGGTTCTCATTTGATGTAATGGTAGACAGTGCAGTATGGCAGAAACAATTCTGGAGTCCAATGGACCAGCTTTGAAGCCTGCCTCACACTTATTGGCTGTTTGACCTTCAGTTAGTTATGTAAAAAGTCTGTGGGCTTTGAATGTTCTTCCTGTGTCAGAGACAATGGTCTGTCTCTAGTGCTACTGTGGGATCAAATGAGATCATATACATAATGCGTGCTTGGCATGTAACAAGTGCTAAGTAAAGGAGAGCTATTCTTGTAGGCTTCTGGCTTGGGGGAAAAAAAAAAACACGTATCTGCAGCTGCCCTGTACCAGGAAGCCCCAGATAATGAATGGCAATTTAAGGTGATGATAAGATAAAAGACCTTTTATTTATAAAACTATGAACTTTTCGGTGTTATGATTTCCATGGCAAAAGATATTTATCTGGCAGACACCCTTCCTGTAGAAAGGTTAGTGTACACACTAAAATTACATGTCCAGAATTCACAAACAGAATTCTGAATATGTGGTTACCTCCCAATAAAAGAGGACAATCACATCTCACCATTGCTATGAGCTAGGTGTTCTGATTTTGAGGGTCATATTCAAAATCATTTCCAATAATTTCAGGACTGGCTTCCATCGCTTACTTTTGTAGAACTTGTGAAACGGAGAATAATATCTAAGACAACCTTACTGGATGATTTGGAAATGGGACATTTCATATGCTGGCCTTTTGCTCAATCTCCTTTTTTGCGGTAGGCATACACTTCTTAGTGCAATTGTAAGTGTTTTGTTCTACCCCTTAAAGATTTTTTATTGTAAAGATTTTATTTTATTTATTAAAAATTGTATTTTAATGTGTATTTATTTTTGAGAGACAGAGAGAGACAGAGTGCGAGTGGAGGATGAGCAGAGACAGAGAGAGGGAGACACAGAATCTGAAGCAGGCTCCAGGCTCTGAGCTGTCAGTACCGAGCTCGATATGGGGCTCGAACTCAGAGACTGCAAGACCATGACCTGAGCCAAAGTCGGCACTCAACCGTCTGAGTGACCCAGATGCCCGTAAAAATTTTATTTTTAAGTAATCTTTACATCCAGCATGGGGTTCGAACTCACAACCCCAAGATCAAGAGTTGCACGCTCCATGGACTGAGCTGGCCAGGTACCCCCTTAAAGATTTATTTTTTAAAAAGAAAGAAAAATAGATGTTAAGTGTGCTAGAAGCACAGTTCTCCTTCTGTGACTGTTGAATCCCAACCTACATAAAACTACCATATTCCCTACACTCCATTTCTCATATGACAGTCATTATTTTAACGAAGCCACTTCATTAAATGAAGCCACTTTAAGGAGCCAGTTGCTTAATGTTGCAGGCAAGACAGTGTATCAGTAATTCCCTCACACACATAAGGGTGTCCTTATGTAATTTTAAAACAAGATTAGTATTAATTCCCTTTGATAAACACGCCTACTCCACACACATCTTGAGAAATAACACTTTGTCCTTGTTTTCCATCTTTAGCACTACCATGATTATTAATGTTGTTTGTATTATCCAGTAACATTGACTGAATGCCAGCCAAGAGCAATCAATCTCCAACTTGTATTCAAGCAATTAATTACCAATGTGGAGATCACTGAGAAGGGAGGCTTCCATCAAACACACAGATCCCTGCCATACCCAAACTCTCACAGAACCAGAAAAAGGCTTGAGGCCATTTATGTTTCTAGTATAAAATATATTGTGAAGACTTAAAGAGAAATTTGATATAAAAGTATGGCTTTGACTTTCAAGAGATAATGCAAAGGAAAGCACCTGGTATATAAGAGATGCTTATTAAATATTAAGTAAAAATTGTTTAGTTCCCAAAAGGTAACACACGAGCCATAATAACATGTTACTTTTATGATGACTGTCTAGCTTCACATCTCCAACTTCATAAGGATTACTTTCACAGATTGGTGTGCGGTCAGATTTAACTAGAAAATATATTATTGTTCCTTCCTGTTTGCTGGATCAGAAACTTTTCTAAAAGCAGTTTAATAGATTTTTCAACAGCATAGGATCAATATCTCAAATTACATCATTGGAACTCTGAAATATGATTGTTGCTTGACTTTTATGGTGTTTTCTCTAAAAAATTTTTTAAACAATATTTGTAAGTATTAAAGAATTAAAGTAGTTAGGTATCATGACATCAGTAATGATGTATAATCAATTACAGCAGTCAAGGAAAGAGAGTCTGGGGCAAAAGGTAGTTTTTTAAATGATCAGTTTTTAAGGTACTCCGGCTTTTTATAATATTCAAATATTACAATATCAAACCAAAGGACAAATGCTGTATGATTCCACTTATATGAGATACTTTCCGTCATAGAGACAAAACACAGAGAGGTGGTGGGAACGGGGAGTTACTCTTTCACGGGTGCAGAGTTTCAGTTTCGGATGATGAAAAGGTTCTGGAGATGGATGGTGGTGATGAATGTACTCAATGGCAATGAATTGTATACCTAAAAGTGGTTAAACAACATTTTTAAAAGTTTATTTATTTATTTTGAAGGGGGGTAGTGTGAAAGGCAAAGAGAGAGGAAGAGAGAGAATCCCAAGCAGGTTCCTCCCTAACAGTGCAGAACCCAATGAGGGGCTCTCATTGGATCTCTCACGAGCGGAGAGATCATGATCTGAGCTGAGATCAGGAGTCAGACACTTAACCGACTGAGCCACCCAGGCGTCCCTACCTAAAAGTGGTTAGAACAGTAAATTTGATGTTATATATTTGCCACCATAAAAAAAAATAGTGCCATCGTTAACATCTAGTATCTAACGTTTCGACAGTATAAAAACATACTTACAGTGGAAGATCGTCACTTTATAATTATTCAGTATTACAAGAGTTGACTCACAAACATACCCACAATCAAGGTGATGCCCATGCTGAGCGAGCTGACCCACGCAGTCAGGCCGCGGCTCTGATGGAATTCTTCAAGCCATTCCACGTTGAGGACTCCCAGGGCCATCTGGGAGCCCATGATGAGGATGTGCACAAAGAAGGAGGAAAGGACCACCATCCAAGCCCAGCCACTGTCAATGTTTGGGTGGGACTTAAGCGTCTTCTTATCTTTGGGGTCGTCTTCAAAATCATACCCAATATCTTCGTGACTTGTATACATTTTCCAAGATTTTCTGAAATACACATGATAAAAAATTTCCTTGTATATTAACCAAAAGTATCTTTATCTTCTTTGGACAAGCTCTACCTCCCCTTTCGTAATCAGAGCAGCTTCATCATCCTATCAGACCTTCAGATTCAATTTGTCACTGTGCAGATTTGGGAACGCTCCTTACTTTTTTAATGCCAAGCACTTTTGTGGAACCTGTTTCATCTTTACTGTCATCCTATATATAAGTATTAGTGTACATATTTTAAAGAAATGGATATAGACTCAGAGAAGTGAAATCCCTTTCCCAAGTTCTCATGGCCAGTAAGTCTGGCTACACAGGAACCTGGGAATCAAACCCAGCTATTCCTGACCCTAAAGCCCATGCCTCATGTCTGCTATTGAGATGTATACTGACGGGTGACAACAAAGATGTCACAGAAGGAAGACATATAGCTCTAAATAGCCTTTCAGGGTAGTTTTCCTTTGGTAGGGCCCTTAGCAGAGCATCTGGTTCTCATTTTCTGCATCTTTTTGTTCAGTACCACCAGAGTGGATTAGCCTCAGAAGACCAATTCATGTGAACCCAACTCAGGAAGAGACAGGTAAACTAGAAGGTTAATTTATTATTTTTACAATGGGAGATACAGCTTTCTAATAATGACGATACCCAGGTCTGATACACAAGACACATGTTTTTACTCATTCTACCTACCCCTGTTATAGCATTTCCTGGGAAACGAGAAAGCTGATTGAAAAACAGGAAATCAGACTAAAAGAATTTGAATACTACAGGGAGGTACAGGTTACCAGTGAGGTTACCTGGGAGCCAAAGGCTAGATTATGTCCGTGTGCCAAATAAGAAGCTTAGTTTCTCTTGGATACAACAAACAGATGGGGGCTGAGTTTGTACAGGAAACAGACATGATGACTCGTGCTCTGCATAGATCCATCTCAAGATGTTCGGAGAAGAGGCTTGCGGGCTGGATGGAGCTGGGGGGTGGGGGGCGGCAATGCCAGGTCCAGCGAGGACTCTGGCTTCGTTTTTATTTTTCAGGAGGATCTTTAAAGGCGTGTGTAAGAACTGAGGGTAAAGAGTAAAAGAAAGACAGACAGAGACAGTGATCATGGAGGTGGTAGGATAGGAGGCTTGGTCTTGGTCAGGAGGAGCAGCCCATCCCCTGAGGCTGAAAGAAGCAGAGGGTGGGTGCAGATGACATGCCAAGTAGTGGGATGAGAACTAAGACCTGATGGTCTAATTCTTGGGTAAGTAGGAAGTTGGGTCACTGGCTGACAATGAGGAGGATGGTGGTTATGAAGGGGCATCCACGTTCAGGAAAATAGAAGAGACTGGTTGTCTACAGCAAGTGGCTGTAGGTGGAGGGTGGAGCTGAGCCCTGCAGGGCGTCTGTGCAGAGTCACAGGCGTCCAGCACCAGGGACAGAGCGCTGGAAGTACCACCCCAGAAGCTGGCAATTAGAGCGTCATCAAACATCATCCGGGGAGAACATTAAAACAACAAACCACTTGAGGCGCCTGGGTGGCTCCGTCGGTTAAGCATCCGACTTTGGCTCAGGTCATGATCTCACGGTTTGTGGGTTTGAGCCCCACAACGGGCTCTGTGCTGACAGCTCAGAAGCTGACAGCTTCGGATTCTGTGTCTTCCTCTCTCTCTGACCCTCCTCTGCTCACACTGTCTCTCTCTCTCTCTCAAAAATAAATAAAACACTAAAAAAAATTTTTAAACAACAAACCACTAAAAGGCTGTCTGCTTTTTATGATCACTATGTGCAGGCAAATCCAGACGACATCACTGATAAAATACTCCTCCTCTCCAAGATCTTTTGCTGGTCAAAGTTTCAAACAATTATGTTTGAGTTTTCTATCTGTAAGCTGCAAATCGGCACAGAGCTGTTACTCATCCTTTCGTAAGCACTGTATTGTTCACAGGAGTTATTTCAGAGGATCCCTGGTTATACAGTAGGCCCGGACACCTAGGTGGCCCCAGCTATGCATATCTGCTTTGAGAGTAAGTTCCTAGGAGTTCAGACTTGTTGGATCTCTCTGTGTGGCACAGTGAAGGTCTGCAGCTGCTGTGATGCCACGTGTCTCCACCTTCAGCAGGATGTTCGAGATGAACTGACAGCACAGTTACCGTAGAGATGAAGAGCCAGAACTTGAGTTCTTAACTTCTATCACTCTACATGCCTACTTGGGAGATTTTATGTTGTTTCAAATGTAAAATAGAAGGTGCATGAGTGTGAGATGAAAACCTTTGATTTGGAAAGTGAAATTTGCAGTCAGTACATGAAATGTCTTACTCAATTTAAACAATGTCTTTAATATAGACATCGATTCCCATAACCAGCATAGAAATAGAATTAGTAATCAAAAATCTCCCAAAAAACAAGAGTCCAGGGCCAGATGGCTTTCCAGGGGAATTCTACCAAACATTTAAAGAAGAATTAACACCTATTCTTTTCAAGCTGTTCCGAAAGATAGAAATGGAAGGAAAACTTCCAAACTCATTCTGTGAAGCCAGCATTACCTTGATTCCAAAACCTGACAAAGACCCCACTGAAAAGGAGAACTACAGACCAATTTCCCTAATGAACATGGATGCAAAAATCCTCAAGATATTAGCCAACTGAATCCAACAATACATTAAAAAATATTATTCAGCATGACCAAGTGGGATTTATACCTGGGATGCAGGGCTGGTTCAATATCTGCAAAACAATCAATGTGATACATCACATCAATAAAAGAAGATAAGAACCATATGATTCCCTCAATATATGCAGAGAAAGCATTTGACCAGAAACAGCACCATTTTCTTGATAAAAACCCTCAAGCAAGTAGGGATAGAAGGATCATACCTCAAGATCATAAAAGCCATATATGAAAGACCCATCACTAATATCATGCTTAATGGGGGAAAACTGAGAACTCACCCCTTAAGGTCAGGAACACGACAGGGATGTCCACTCTCATCTCTGTTATTCAACATGGTATTGGAAGTCTTAGCCTCAGCAATCAGACAACACAAAGGAATAAAAGGCATCCAAATCGGCCAGGACAAAGTCAAACTTTCACTCTTTGCAGATGACATGATACTCTATATGGAAAACCCAAAAGATTCTACCAAAAAACTGCTAGAACTGATCCATGAATTCAGCAAAGTCACAGGATATAAAATCAATGCACAGAAATCGGTTGCATTCCTATGCATCAATAATAAAGCAACAGAAAGAGAAATCAAGGAATCTATCACATTTACAATTGCACCAAATCCCATAAAATACCTAGGAATAAACCTAACCAAAGAGGTGAAAAATCTATACACTGAAAACTATAGAAAGCTTATGAAAGAAATTCAAGAAGATCATGCTCTTGGATTGGAAGAACAAACATTGTTAAAATGTCGACACTATCCAAAGCAATCTATATGGTCAATGCAATCCCTATCAAAGAACACCAGCGTTCTTCACAGAGCTAAACAAACAACCCTAAAACTTGTATGGCACCAGAAAAGATCCCGAATAGCCAAAGCAATCTTTGGCTATTATCTTTCTTTTGGCTATTATCTTTTTGGCTATTATCAATCTTTTGGCTATTATCTTTCTTGAAAAAGAAAACCAAAACTGGAGCCATCACAATCTCGGATTTCAAGCTGTATTACAAAGCTGTAATAATCAAAACAGTACGGTGTTGGCACAAAAACTGATACTTAGATCAGCAGAACAGAATAGAGAACCCAGAAATGGACCCACAAACTTATGGCCAACTAATCTTTGACAAAGAAGGAAAGAATATCCAAGAATAAAGACAGTCTCTTCAACAAATGGTGCTGGGAAAACTGGACAGTGACATGCAGAAAAATTAACCTGGACCACTTTCTTGCACCATACACAAAAATAAACTCAAAATGGATGAAAGGCCTAAAAGTAAGACAGGAAGCCACCAAAATCCTAGAGGAGAAAGCAGGCAAAAACCTCTTTGACTTCAACCACATCAACTTCTTACTCAACACGTCTCCGGAAGCAAAGGAAACAAAGCAGAAATAAACTATTAGGACCTCATCAAAATAAAAAAACTTTGCACAATGAAGGAAACAATCAGCAAAACTAAGAGGCAACCAACAGAATGGTAGAAGATATTTGCAAACGACATATCAGATAAAGGATTAGTATCTAAAATCTATAATGAACTTATCAAACTCAACACCCAAAAAACAAATAATCCAGTGAAGAAATGGGCTAAAGACATGAACAGACAATTCTCCAAAGACACCCAGATGGCTAACGGACACATGAAACGATGGTCAACGTCACTCATCATCAGGGAAATACAAATCAAAACCGCTCTGAGACACCACCTCACACCGGTCAGAATGGCTAGCATTAACAACTCAGGCAATGACAGATGTTGCGAGGATGCAGAGAAAGAGAATCTCTTTCGTACTGCAGGTGGGAATGCAAACTGGAGCAGCCACTCTCGAAAACAGTATGGAGGTTCCTCAAAAAATTAAAAAATAGAACTACCCTATGACCCAGCAATTGCACTACTAAGGATTTATCCAAGGGATACAGGTGTGCTGTTTCGAAGAAGCACACGCACCCCGATGTTTACTGCAGCGCTATTGACAATAGCCAAAGTATGGAAAGAGCCCAAGTGTCCAACAATGGATGAATGGATAAAGAAGATACGGTATATTTATACAAATGGAGTATTACCTGGCAATCAAACACAATGATCTTGCCATTTGCAACTACATGGATGGAACTGAAGGGTATTATGCTGAGCCAAATTAGTCAGTCAGAGGAAGACAAATATCACGTGACTTCACTCATATGAGGAGTTTAAGTAACAAAACAGATGAACATAAGGGAAGGGAAGCAAAAATAATAATATAAAAACAGGGAGGGGGACAAAACATAAGAGACTCTTAAATATAGAAAACAAATAGAGTGTTACTGGAGGGGTTGTGGGAGGGGGGATGGGCGAAATGGGTAAGAGGCACTAAAGAATCTACTCCTGAAATCAATGTTGCACTATATGCTAAATGACTTGGATGTAAATTTAAAAATTAATTAATTAACTAATTTAAAAAATTAAAAAATAGACATCGATTCATTCTNATTTTTATATTTTATTTTATTATTGTTTAAAGATTTATTTACTTAGGTAGTCTCTACACCCAACATGGGGCTCGAACTCATGACCCAAGATAAAAAGTGTCACTTTTTGCTCTACTGACTGAGCCAGCCAGGTGCCCCTCCATTAATTATTTTAAAACAGAAGAAAAAATAAGAAAATAAGGATTCTTAGGAACCACACCACATGGACATTAGTAATCGTTTTGTTGCAATGGAGGAAAGAAGTATAAACAATAATCCCAAATATACGAGGAACCCGTCCAATTGTGGGGCTTTTCTCAGCAGTGTTCTGGTGTGGCCGGGGGGGCAGGGGGACAGAGAAGCAGATTGTGATTGTGGAGGACCACACAGTGCCCGCAGCCTCCTTTTCCACACTCCAGAGCTAAGAATTGTTTTCACCTTTTTTAAAGCCTATGTGGCCCATGAAACTTAAAATACTTACTCTCTGACTCTTTATAGGAAAAGCTGGCTGATCCGGACTTGGTTCTGGCTAAGAATTTTTTGGGAAGAAGTGGGTGCTGGGAAGCCAAGGTGTCAGTGGAAGAACAGCTTCATGGATCTATCCCGGGGCTCATCTTGACTTTCCCTTTCCTTCGTACCTCGTTCTCATGATTATTTTTATCTTTTAAGTGATTCTACGTCTTAAACACCCATCTAATTCTCAACCACAACACTTCCTGCCCACATTACTCCACTCTGCCTGGGTCCTTTTTCTCTTCCTCGTTTTGCAGGCAGCTGGGAGGGATAAAATGCTATCTTGCCTTGTGATTTCTCCACCCTGTCAAGATATCTTTAGGATCAAGTCCAAACTCTCCTTTACCACTGCCAGCTTCTCCATTCACTGTCTGCCACCCGTCCCTGCCCCCCTTCCCCCGCCTTTGACCTGTGCGCTCCAGCCCTGCAAAAGCACCTCCCTGACCTTCTCTTCTTTCCTCTTTTCCTTCTCTTCTCTCCTTCTAACCTCCTGTGCCTCTTCTGCTCCTTCAAGATTCAGCTAAATTATAAGAGTGAAACCTTGACATGGTGAGAGAAAAATGTTGAGGGAGATGATTCTTTGGCTGATGGTCTTAATTTTCTTCCTTTTAATTGATCTCATTGGTAAAAAAAAAAAAAAATCACAGTAAACACACAATAAATTTATGGTCACAAAATAAAAGTTCCTCTCTCTACCTTTTAAACATCATCTGGATCAGCTGGTAGATTAGTGGCTGATTGTAAAAAAGAAGGAAGATGATTCAGGAAGACCCCCACCCCCACCCCCACCCCGGAAGTCTCCTCTGCCACCACCATGCTCCCCCTGCAGGGAGAGGATGGTACGTGACCAGGCAGTTCTTGCTTCCCAGAGCTCAGAGCCCAGAAAAGAGCCCAGCGGATAAACCTACAAAGGTCTCAGAAGAGATGTTGGGTGGCTGTCTTCCCTCTGTCCCTGCTACCTGTATGCAGAATCTCCAAGAGCCAGAAAGAGAAGAATCAGATAGCCTGACCCTAGATGAATACTAGTACCGTCGTTTGAAATCTGTGCGATAATGCTCAGCCCTGTTCAGTAAGACAAAACAACCTGGCATTTTCCTGAAGACCATTTACATCTACAAAAAAGTCTGAAATAAGGATATTACAAAAATTATAGTTTTTCACCGCATGACTTGAAACAGTAAGCAACTTTAGAGTCTAACTGAATTATTTATTTTATGGGTTAAGAGATGCAGTTGCCATTGAACGGCTCTCAACATTTCCAGTGTATTTGTTCATAAATAAATGACATTGAGTTGCATTTAATTGCCAAGTTTTATTCAAGAGGCTTAAGGGTGCATGTGGCATTACAGTATCAAATGGGCAGCACTGATGGGGGGTGGGGGTGGCTAAAATGGAAGTCCTATTCTGTCCTCAGGAGGTCCCTAAAGATATACCAGGCAATAGACTCATCTGCATTTCATCCCTAAATCTCTGTTAGTAATTCCTGTTTTGACTAATCACAGTTAACTTACTGTCCAACCAGGTTAACTGAAACAAATAAGAGACAACAGAAAAATAAATTTCTATTTCCCTCCACCCCACATTTGCTTTTAGCATTTATTTAATTATAAGATACAAAACAACCATTTGAGTATTATAATCCTAGTCTACACCCAGTGAGAGAGAGAGAGAGAGAGAGAGAATGAACTGGGGAAGGTTCTGAATCACCCTGTCCCCCAGGCTTCACATCTTTCTACACATGGCCTTCAAGCTCCCCCACCTTCTCCACATCCTGACACATACATGAAACAACAGGCATGGGCGCCCTGGGGTAAATGGAGGCACAGAGTGTGGGTGGGGCTTTTTCTAAGGATCAGTATGTAAGACGCAACCCATTCTAGGCTGGCCTGTTGGAAGGTCAGCGTATAGCATGAGGGCCTTGAACTGAAGGAGGTGAAGGAAGCCAATGGGAAGATTATGGGACCAACAGTAAACCTCCCATTCGCCCCAAATGTGACTTCACAAATGGTGAAGAAGGAATCATAATCGCAGGGAAGGCTATGAAATGGAGCCCAGCTACATACATACGTGCTTACAGGCTGAGGTGGCAATAATTTAGAGCCAGCTGGAGTGTATCCGAGATTAAATCTGAATTAAATTTTCCACAGCTCTGTTACCGGAGTTTTTATAAGCAAACCGTTCGCTTTTAATTTGGCTTCTGCGATGATGTTAGCATGCGGGGAGTTCTTCAGAAGCGACAAGCAAAGGGGAAAGCGCCCGGTTAAAACGGAAACTACAACCTTCCTGAAAGGTGGACAGAGTATGATGGTGACCGGTTCTTCACTAGATGCTGGGCAGCGGTGCGAGCACCTCTAATTGGGCTCCAGGGATTCTTTGCCCTCTAGACCTGGTGTGCACAGAACTCTTAGGCCTTTAGGGGGCGCACTTGAGCCCAACAGGCTTAAGAGGTTTGGAGCTGCGACTGTTTCGGAAGCTGGGCGGGTGCAGAGAGGGCCACGCAAGAGAAACGGAATCTTCCCGTGGGTTCGGGCTGTACTGGGGGAAACGAAACATGTAAATGCCTTCTATGGGCCAGGGGCTGTGCCGGGTGGCTTCTCCACACCGATCCTGTCCAGTTGGCATAACTGTCCCCATTTCACAGATGAGGACACTGAGGCTACTTGTCGATTGGGGGCAATGATGCTTAGAGATCCAACTAGCAGGTAGTGGAGCTAGGGCTGCGGGATTCCACAATCTGTTCTATCCACCCCACCATCGTCTCTGTCTCTGTCACTCACACACACACACACACACACACACACACACGTCAGGCACCGCGAAAAGGAATCTTTCTAATCCTTGACCATAATTCTCACTCATCCTTGCTAATTAGCCCGAATCAACTTTTCCGCGGAAAGAGAACGGGTTAACCGGTGAGCAGAATTCAGCCCCTTCCACATCGCCAATGGCCTCGGCCGCGTTTGGCGCGGTAATGGCCGTCCCGGGCCCCTCGCCCGGTTAGTCTCCCTTCCTCCCCACGGAGGGGGACCAGCACCTGCGCGCCCTGGGCTTGCGCGTGCCCCGCTCCCGGGCTCCGCGTTCTCCTCGCGCCCCCAGGGCCCCA